>NC_044996.1:86488020-86670499 GCF_008728515.1 Papio anubis | reverse complement strand
GTTATGCACATGTACCCTAGAACTTAAAGTATAATAATAATAAAAAATTTAAAAAATTTTAAAAAAAAGAAGGACAATGTTTTATATTCTTTTAAAAAATTGTCAGATTTGAGACTGAAGCTCTGAACAAGATGCAAGCAAATGTACAAATAAAATATTAATGTATCTTTCAGAGCTCTAGACATTATGAAAGATTAAAGAAATAGTGTTTGTAAAGCACTGTAATATCATTTGAAGAAAGTGGTTATTTAAATATAATATTTGGAGCTGTAACCCTCAGGCATACAACAGAAAGAGAAAGAATAAAGAACGGGATATATGAAGATGTCAATTTTTCTAGGGATTGTCTATCACAGTCCTTGTGTTAGTATAGACTTTTTAGAGACTGCTGAAGAAGTATACCTCACACTTTTTTCACTAACCTCCAACCAAAAGTAATTGCAAACTTTAAGGGGTTTAAAGTGAGTTATCTCTGTCAATGAGTGTAGTGACTGCTTGTTATTGGTGTCATAGCAACAACAAAAGCCACCAATGGAGAGTTTGTGTTTAAAATTGCTATTAATAATGATTTCAGAAAATGTGTAGTTTCTAGGGAAACCTATTCATTAAAATCAAAGAAACTGCATCTCCTTTTTGACAAATCAATGAATTGTGAAGATAGAAGCCATTAACTCGCTTATTAGCATGTTGAAATTTTAATTAGATCCAGCAAAGTATTTTAGATTCAAAGGCTCTTGAAGTTGATCTTAGATGATGAGACTGTATGTAGACGCCTAGTACTCCAAAAACATGCATTCCAAGCCTTCCAATTCCAAGTAAATGTAGGTATCAAATATTATGAATTCAACTCTGTTGGGGAAGCAACAGAGGTTTAAGATATGTGCACTGACATCATGGGGCTTTAGCCTGATTGCAGACATATTTTAAGAAAAAAAGGGAGGGAGTAAGAGAGGAAAGGAGAGAGGAAGGGAAGAAGGGAGGAAGGGATGAAGGAAGGAAGGAAGGAAGGAAGGAAGGAAGGAAGGAAGGAAGGAAGGAAGGAAGGAAGAAAGAAAGAAAGGAAGGAAGGATAGGAGGAAGGGAGGGAGGGAGAAAAAGAGGAAGGAAAACCTTATATCAATTTGCTTATTTGATAAACCAAATGAGATTGTGAGGTAAGGATTGTTATCCACATTCCACAGGTGGGGAAACTGAGGTTTGGAGAACAAGATAACCTGTATAAAATCACACAACAAGTGTGTCGTAGGTATCAAATATTATGAATCCAACTCTGTTGGGGAAACGACAGAGGTTTAAGATATGTGCACTGACATCATGGGGATTTCAGCCTGATGGTGGACATATTTTAAGAAAGGAAGGGAGAGAAGAAGAGAGGGCAGGAGAGAGGAAGGAAGGAAGGAAGGAAGGGAGGGAGGGGGGAAGGAAGGAAGGAAGGAAGGAAGGAAGGAAGGAAGGAAGGAAGGAAGGAAGGAAGGAAGGAAGGAAGGAAGGAGGGAAGACTTTATGTCAATTTTCTTATTTGATAAACCAAACGAGATTGTGAGGTAAGGATTGTTATCCACATTTCACAGGTGGGGAAACTGAGTTTTGGAGAACTATATAACCTGTATAAAATCACACAACAAGTATGCATCAAGATCAGCTAGGAATAAAATTCATTAATTGTAAAATCTATGCTTGTCTTTTTACATTGCTAAATTACAATACACAGGAAAAGACTGAAAAAGAAAAAATAGCACGTCAGTAGTAAAATACATAAAACTGACTTTACAATAGGAATTCAGAGAAGGATGAACTGAATTCAAGTTGGATGTTAATCAGTCCGTGTTTTTCTTGTGAAGAATATAGTTCCTATGACGGGCCTTGTAGATTGTCTAAATAGAGAAAAAGGAAGAAAGAATAATGTCTCTGAGTCTATTTCTTCATTTATGCAACAGGGATTATGCCATTCACCCCACAGTAAGATTGTTAGGATTGAAAGAGATAGCATATATAAAACCATTTTGTAAATTACTAAGCATTAATTGATTATGGATGGAGTACGATGGCTCCATCGAGCATCCCTCCCACAGGAACACCAAATTTAATAACTATCTAAACAAAAATATCACATTCTTAAGAAGAAAAAATCAGGTGAGCACTCATAGTATTTGATTTTTAACTTCATATCACTGAAGTAGGCACTGTATTAGTCCACTCTCACACCACTATAAAGAACTGCCCAATACTGGGTAATTTAAAAAGGAAAGAAGTTTAATTGACTCGGGTTCTGCAGGGCTGGGGAGGCCACAGGAAACGTACAATCATGGTGGAAGGGGAAGCAATCATGTCCTTCTTCACATGGCAGCAGCAAGGAGAAGTGTCCAGCAAAAGGGGGAAAAGCCCCTTATAAAACCATCAGATCTTGTGAGAACTCACTCACTATCATGAGAAAAGCATGAGGGTAACTGCCCCCCATGATCCAATTGCCTCCCACCAGGTCCTTCCCATGACACATGGGGAGTATGGGAACTACAATTCAAGATGAGATTTGAGAGGAGACACAGCCAAACCATATCAGGCACTGAGGTGGGTAAGAAAGACAGTCTTGAATCTCTAATGCCACTCCCTCTCCAGTATCCTCTAGCAGTAGATGTGTCATGTGAGAAAATAATCTGTGCTCTTGGGAAAGGGAGGGTACAGCGGTTGTGAAACCTTGCATTTTGCTGCCCTGTCACAGCATAAAGCCAAACAAGACTGAACTCAGCTGATGCCCGCCAATGGAGGAGGCATTTAAACCAGCCCTAGCCAGAGGGGAATTACCCATCCCAGCAGTTGGAATTTGAGTTCACTGCAAACTAAAGTACGTTGGGGTTCTAAACAAATTTTAAAGGCAGCGTAGGACACAAGGACCATAGCTCCTAGCTGAGTCCTAGTGCTATGCTAAGCAAAGAGCCAGTGCACATCAGGGGAATGTGACCTGCTGAGACACCAGCCATAGTGGCTAAGGGAGTGTGAACCACATCACTGCCAACCCTTGGCAGCACAGCTCATGGCTGCAAAAGAAACACCTTCCTTCCATTTGTGGAAATGAGAGGGAAGAGTAAAGAAGACTTTGTCTTGCACCTTGAATATCAGCTCAGTCATAGTAAGGTGGAGCACTGATCAAAGTTTTGAGTCCCCCATTGTAGGCCTTAGTTCCTGGATGACATTTCTAGATACATCCTGAGTCAGAAGGGAACCCACCACCTTGAAGGAAAGGACCCAGTCCAGGCAGGACCCATCACCTGCTGCCTAAAGATACATTGGCCCCTGAATAACCCACAGCAATGCCCAGGTAATACACCATAGGCCTTGGGTGAGACTGAGACATGCTGGCTTCAGGTGAGATCCAGCACATTTGCTGTGGTAGCTATAGTTAGAGACTCCTCCTACTTGAGAAAAGCAGAGGAAAAACTAAAGGGGACTTTGTCTTGCACCTTAGGTACTAGCTTGGCCACAGGAAGGTAGAGTACCAAGTGGGCTCTTGGGGTCTCTGATTCCAGACCATGGCTCTTAGACAGCATTTCTGGATATGCTTTGGGCCAAAAGGGAACCCACTGCCCTAAAGAGTGAGTCTCAAGCCTGGCAACATTCACCACATGCTAAAGACTCATTGGGCATTAAGTGAACATTAGTGGTAGCTTGAAAATACTTCCAGTGGGCCTGTGGTGGTGGTGGTGATGGGCTGAGGTTCTGCTTCCTGTGGAGAGGATATGGAAAGCATCTCATTGTTTGAGCACCAACCCAGCCATAGTACAATAGCACAGGTAGATTTCTAAGGTTTTTGACTCTAGTGTTTGGTGGCTGGACAGTATTTCTGGAACTGCCTTGGTCCTGGCGAAACTTGCTGCCCTGAAGGGAAAGATGCAACCCTGGCTGGCTTCATGACTTGCAGATTGTAGTGCCCTCGGGCCTTGAGTGAAAATAGGTGGTAGCCAGACAGTGGTTACAATGAGCCTTGGGTGAAACCCAGTGTTGTGCTGGCCTCAGGTCTGACCCAGCACCTACCCAGTGGTGGTACTCACAGGGCTGCTTAAGTCACCCCACACCTAGCTCCAAGCAGCTCAGCAAAGAGAGATATTCTGTTTGTTTGGGAAAAGTAAGGGAAGAAAACAAGCGTTTCTGCCTTAATACATAAAATTCTTCCAGATCTTATCCAAGACCACCAAAGTGATACCTTTATGAGTTTGCAGGAACCACAGTATTATTGGGCTTCGGTTGCCCTCTAATGCAGATACAGCTAAGATCACAACACCCAAGTCCTTTCAAATACCCAGGAAGCCTTCTCAAGATGGATTGAGTACAAACAAACCCAGATCGTGAAGACTACAATAAATACATAACTTTTCAATGCCCAGACACCAAAGAACATCTGCAAGCATCAAGACCATATAGGAAAACATGACTTCACCAAGCTAAATAAGGCACCAGGAGCCAATCCCAGAGAAACAGAGATATGTGACCTTTCAGATAGAGATTTCAAGATAGCTGTTTTGAGGAAACAGAAATTCAAGATATCACACAGAAGGAATTCAAAATTCTATCAGATAAATTTAATGAAAAGATTGAAATAATTAAAAATAATCATGTAGAAATTCTGGAACTGAAAAATGCAATTGGCATACTGAAGAATGCACCAAAGTCTTTTAATAGAATTAATCAAGCAGAAGAACAAATTAGTGGGGTTAAAGTCAGGCTATTTGAAAATGTACAGTCCGAGGAGGCAAAAAAAAAAAAAAAAGAATAGAAAACAATGAAGCACACTTAGAATACCTAGAAAACGGCCTCGTAAGAGCAAATCAAAGAGTTATTGATCTTAAAGAGGAGGTAGAGAAGATTATTCAAAAGAATAATAACACAGAACTCACCACACCTGGAGAAAAATATCACTATCTAAGTACAAGAAGGTTTCAGAACCCCAAGCAGATTTAACCCAAAGAAGCCTACCCCAAGGCACTTAATAATCAAACTCCCAAAGGTCAAGGGTAAAGAAAGGATCCTAAAAGCATCAAGAGAAAAGAAACAAACAATATACAGTGGCACTTCAATACAGCTGGCAACAGACTTTTCAGTGGACACCTTGCAAGGAACAAAAGAGTGACATGACATACATAAAGGGCTTTGGGGGAAAAAAAGAAACAGTTAACCAAATGAAAATATTCTTCAAACATAATGAGGAAATAAAGATTTTCCCAGACAAACAAAAGCTGAGGAATTTTACCAATACCAGAGTTAGCCTACATGAAATGCTAAAGGAAGTACTTCAATCAGAAAGAAAGGAGGATAGTGAGCAATAAGAAATCATCTGGAGGCCGGGTGCGGTGGCTCAGGCCTGTAATCCAAGCACTTTGGGAGGCTGAGGCGGGCAGATCACGAGGCCAGGAGATCGAGACCATCCTGGCGAACACGGTGAAACCCCGTCTCTACTAAAAATACAAAAAAATTAGCCAGAGTGTGGTGGCGGGCGCCGCTAGTCCCAGCTACTCAGGAGGCTGAGGCAGGAGAATGGCATGAACCCGGGGGGCGGAGCTTGCAGTGAGTGGAGATCGTGCCACTGCACTTCAACCTGGGCGACAGAAAAATAAATAAATAAATAAATAAATCATCTGACCTTACAAAACTCACTGGAGTTTGTAAGCACACAGGAAAATTCAAAATATTATAACACTATAACTCTGGCTTGTAAACTCCCCCTATCTTAAATAGAAAGACTTAAAGATGAACCAATCAAAAATAACTACAGCTTTTCAAGTCAAAGACAGTACTGTGAGATATAAATAGAAATTAAAAGATTGAAAAGTCTGGAGATTAATTTAAAAGTGTAAAGTGTTTATTGGTTTACTTTTTTCTTGTTTGTTTAGGTAAACAGTGTTAAGATGTTATCACCCTGAAAATAATGGGTTATAAAATAGTATTTGCAAGCCTCATGGTAACCTCAAATCAAAAAAATAAACAACAGATACAAAAAAAAGTAAGAAATTAAAGCATACCACCAGCCAAAATTACCTGCACTAAAAGGAAGACAAGAAGGAAGGAAAGAAAGAAGACTACAAAACAACCAGGAAACACCTAACAAAATGGCAGGAGTAAGTCTTTACTTATCATTGAGTGTTAGTAATTATTCAGTGTTACTAATAACATCAAATGTAAATGGACTAAACTCTACAATCAAAAGACATAGAGTGGCTGAATGGGTTTTAAAAGGACCCAGTGATCTGTTGCCTATGAGAAACAGACTTCTCTTTTAAAGACACAGATAGACTGAAGATAAAGGAATGGAAAAAGATATTCTACAATATTTGAAACAAAGAAAGAACAGGAGTTGCTATACTTACATCAGATAGATTTCAACACACACACAAAAAAAACCCTATAGGAAGAGGCAATGGCCATAATTATATTATGATAAAGTGGTCAATTCAGCAGGAGATATAGCAATTGCAAATGTATATGCACTTAACACTTGATCACCCAGATATATAAAGCACATATTATTAGAGCATAAGAAAAAGATAAAGCTCAATATAATAATGCCTGGAGACTTCAAACACCCCCCCCCCCCCCCCAACCAACCTTCAGCATTGGATATATCTTTGAGACCAATAAAAATATATCAACAAACACCAGACTTAATCTGCACTATAGATCAAATAAACGTAAGATATATTTACAAAACATTTCATTCAACAGCTGCAGAATACACATTTTCCTCAGCACATGGCTCATTCTCAAGGATAGACCATATGTTAGGTCAAGAAACAAGTCTTTTTTTTTAAATTTATTTATTTATTATTATTATTATACTTTAAGTTCTAGGGTACATGTGCATAACGTGCAGGTTTGTTACATATGTATACTTGTGCTATGTTGGTGTGCTGCACCCATCAACTTGTCAGTCTTAAAGCATTCAACAAAATAGAAATAATATCAAGCATCTTCTCTGGAAAAACAGAGTAAAACTAGCTATCAATAATAACAATAATTTTAAAATGTTGTAGCTATTGTGTCATCGATGCAAAGAGACCAACAATAAAACTATAATACAAGAACATTCACAGCCTATTACACTGGGACAGACTGAGACATTTAGTTAATGGCAAGAACACAGTAAACACAAGCACCTGAAGATGTGCCAGTCAAGTAAAATGGTATATGGATTATACAGTGAATTTTCTAAGCCCATCTGAGGACTTTGTACCTTTTCAAAAATGTCCTATATCCCCCTCCAATTTACAGAATATCTGTCTTGTCTACTTACTTCATGGCTTTTTCAATATGAAAAGTTTACAAAATCTATTTATACCTTATTTACCTTTTTGTTTAATATACTATGGGGAAAAAGATGGAGACAAATATAATTTTCTGACATAAAATAATTATTACAGGCACATTTACTGTTTCATTCGAGAAACATCTCAGTTTCACAGGTTGATTATTCAGCAGCTGTGTGGTTTTTTAAAACAGTCTTTGACTTTGAGAAAACTAAGATATCTCTTTTCAGGCAGATTTTGATTCATAACACTGGTGTGGTTATGTGAATTACAGTGAATTTTACTGTGATAATTCATGCAAGCTTGCATCACAGTGTGGCTTCTCCTCAGGCAGCGCCTCATTACCATGCTCTTCCAATGATGTCAAGTCCCTGGTTGACTGAGGCTGTGAGCCAGTGGAGGATATGGGGCCCAACAGGATGAAGGGCAATGGTTTGCTGGTCCCTTGGGCCTGGAGAAACTGGGCTCTAGACATGGAGCTAGTAGAGAACAAGGTAGTTGCTCCATGGACACTGGCTGGACTGTGTCCTGCAGTGATGATCCTTTCAATTGATGCTGAAAAAGCATTTGATAAAATTCAACATCCTTTCTTTTTTAATTTTATTTTAAGTTCTGGGAGACATGTGCTTAACGTGCGGGTTTGTTACATAGGTATACATTTGCCATGGTGGTTTGCTGGACCTATCACACATCATCTAGGTTTTAAGCACCGCATGTATTAGGTATTTGTCCTAACGCTCTCCATCCCCTTGCCCCACAACCCCCGAAACACCCCAGCGTGTAATGTTTCCCTCCCTGTGTCCATGTGTTCTCATTGTTCAACTCCCACTTATGAGTGGGAACATGCAGTGTTTGGTTTTGTTTCCAGCCTCATCCATATCCCCACAAAGGACATGAACTCATCCTTTTTATGACTGCATAGTATTTCATGGTGTGTAAGTGCAATATATGCAATAAACATACGTGTACATGTGTCTTGATAGTAGAATGATTTATAATTTTTTGGGTATATACCCAGTAATGGGATTGCTGGGTCACATAGTATTTCTGGTTCTAGATGCTTGAGGAATTGCCACACTGTCTAACACAACGATTGAACTGATTTACACTACCACCAAAAGTGTAAAAGCATTCCAATTTCTCTGCATCCTCTCCAGCATCTGTTGTTTCCAGACTTTTTAATAATCTCTATTCTAACTAGTGTGAGATGGTGTCGCATTGTGGTTTTGATTTGCATTTCTCTAATGACCAGTGATGATGAGCTTTTTTTCATGTTTGTTGGCTACATAAATGTCTTCTTTTGAGAAGTGTCTGTTCATATCCTTCACCCAATTTTTGATGGGATTGTTTGTTTATCTTGTAAATTTGTTTAAGTTCCTTGTCAATTCTGGATATTAGACCTTTGTCAGACTGATAGATTGCAAACATTTTCTCCCATTCTGTAGGTTGCCTGTTCACTCTGAGATAGTTTCTTTTGCTGTGCAGAAGCTCTTTAATTTAATTATATGCCATTTGACAATTTTGGCTTTTATTGCCATTGCTTTTTGTGTTTTAACCATGAAGTCTTTGCCCGTGCCTATGTCTTGAATGGTATTGCCTAGGCTTTCTTCTAAGGTTTTTATGGTTTTAGGTTTTACATTTCAGTCTTTAATCCATCTTGAGTTAATTTTTGTATAAGGTGTAAGGAAGGGCTCCAGTTTCTGTTTTCTGCATATGTCTAGCCAGTTTTCCCAACACCATTTATTAAACAGGGAATCCTTTCCCCCATTGCTTGTTTTTGTCAGGTTTGTCAAAGATCAGATGGTTGTAGATGTGTGGTGTTATTTCTGAGGCCTGTGTTCGGTTCTATTGATCTATATATCTGATTTGGTACCAGTATTATGCTGTTTTGGTTAATGTAGCCTTGTAGCATAGTTTGAAGTCAGGTAGCATAATGCCTCTGGCTTTGTTCTTTTTACTTAGGATTGTCTTGGGTATATAGGCTCTTTTTTGGTTCCATATTAAATTTAAAGTAGTTTTTTTCTAGTTCTGTGAGGAAAGTCAATGGTAGCCTGATGGAAATAGAATTGAATCTATAAATTATTTTGGACAGTATGGTCATTTTCATGATATTAATTCTTCCTATCCATATGCATGGAATGTTTTTCCATTTGTGTCCTCTCTTATTTCCTTGGGCAGTGGCTTGTAGTTCTCCTTGAAGAGGTCCTTCAGGTCCCTTCTGAGTTGTTAAGCTGTATTTCTAGGTATTTTATTCTCGTTGTAGCAGTTGTGAATGGGAGTTCAATTATGATTTGGTTCTCTGTCTATTATTGATATATAGGAATGCTTGTGATTTTTGCACATTGATTTTGTATCTTGAGACTTTGCTGAAGATGCTTATCAACTTAAGGAGTTTTTGGGCTGAGATGATGAGGTTTTCTAAATATAAAATCATGTCATCTGCAGAGACAATTTGACTTCCTCTCTTCCTATTTGAATACCCTTTATTTCTTTCTCTTGCCTGATTGCCCTGGCCAGAACTTCCAATACTATGTTGAATAGAAGTGGTGAGATAAGGCATCCTTGTCCTGTGCCAGTTTTCAAAGGGAATGCTTCCAGCTTTCGCCCATTCAGTATGATATTGGCTGTGGGTTTGTCATAAACAGCTCTTATTATTTTGAGATATGTTCCATCAATGCCTAGTTTATTGAGAGTTTTTAGCATGAAGGGTGTTGAATTTTACCAAAGGCCTTTTCTGCATCTATTGAGATAATCATGTGTTTTTTGTCATTGGCTCTGTTTATGTGATGGAGTACATTTATTGATTTGCGTATGTTGGACCAACCTTGCATCTCAGGGATGAAGCCAACTTGATTTGCTGCTGAATTTGTTTTGCCAGTATTTTATTGAGAATTTTCGCATGGATGTTCATCAGGGATATTGGCCTGAAATTTTCTTTTTTTGTTGTGTCTTTGCCAGGTTTTGGAATCAGGATGATGCTGGCCTCATAAATTGAGTTATGGAGAAGTCCCTGTTTTTCTATCATTTGGAATAGTTTCAGAAGAAATCGTACCAGCTCCTCTTTGCACCTCTGGTAGAATTTGGCTGTGAATCTGTCTGGTCCTGGCCTTTCTTTTGGTTGGTAGGCTGTTAATTACAGCCTCAATTTTAGAACTTGTTATTGGTCTATTCAGGGATGTGACTTCTTTCGGGTTTAGTATTGGGAAGGTGTACGTGTCCAGGAATTTATTGATTTCTTCTAGGTTTCCTAGTTTATTTGTGTAGAGGTGTTTATAATATTCTCTGATGGTAGGTTGTATTTCTGTGGGATCAGTGGTGATGTCCCCTTTATCATTTTTATTGAGTCAATTTGATTCTTCTCTCTTTTCTTCTTTGTTAGTCTGGCTATTGGTCTATCCATTTTGTTAATCTTTTCAGAAAACCACCTCCTGAATTCATGGATTTTTGAAGGGTTTTTTGTGTCTCCATCTTCTTCAGTTCCACTCTGATCTTAGTTATTTCTTGTCTTCTGCTAGCTTTTGAATTTGTTTGCTCTTGCTTCTCTAGTTATTTTAACTGTGATGTCAGGGTGTTGATTTTAGATCTTTTCTGCTTTCTGATGTGGGTATTTGGTGCTATAAATTTTCCTCTAAACACTGCTTAACTGTGTTTCAGAGATTCTGGTACATTGTGTCTTCATTCTCATTGGTTTCAAATAACTTATTTATTTCTGCCTTAATTTCATTATTCACCCAGTAGTTATTCAGAAGCAGATTGTTCAGTTTCCATATAGTTGTGTGGTTTTGAGTGAGTTTCTTAATCCTAAGTTCTAATTTGATTGCATTGTGGTCTGAGACAGTTTGTTATAATTTCCATTTTTTTTTGTTTTTGTTTTTGTTTTTGCCTTTGCTGAGAAGTGTTTTACTTCCAATTATGTGATTGATTTTAGAGTAAGTGCTATGTGGTGCTGAAAAGAATGTATATTCTGTTGATTTGGGGTGGAGAGTTGTGTAGATGTCTATTAGGTCCACTTGGTCCAGAACTGAGTTCAAGTCCTGAATATTCTTGTTAATAATCTGTCTCATTGATCTGTCTAATATTGACAGTGGGGTGTTAAAGTCTCCCACTATTATTGTGTGGGAGTCTAAGCCTCTTTGTAGGTCTCTAAGAACTTGTTTTATGAATCTAGGTGTTTCTGTATTGGGTGCGTATATATTTAGGATAGTTAGCTCTTCTTGTTGCATTGATCCCTTTACCATGATGTAATGCCTTTCTTTGTCTTTTTTTGATCTTTGTTGGTTTAAAGTCTGCTGTATCAGAGACTAGGATTGCAACCTCGGCTTTTTTTGCTTTTCACTTGCTTGGTAAATATTCCTCTATTCCTTTATTTTGAGCCTATATGTATCTTTGCATGTGAGATGGGTCTCCTGAATACTGCACACCTATGGGTCTTGACTCTTTATCCAACTTGACAGTCTGTGTCTTTTAATTTGGGCATTTAGTTCATTTACATTTAATGTTAATATTGTTATATGTGAGTTTGATCCTGTCATCATGATGCTAGCTTATTATTTTGCACATTGGTTGATTCAGTTTATTCATTGTGTCACAGTTCTTTATATTTTGGTGTATTTTTGCAGTGGCTGGTACCAGTTTTCTTTCCCATATTTAGTGCTTCCTTCAGGAGTTCTTGTAAGGCAGCCTGGTGGTACAGAATCCCTCAGCATTTGCTTGCTTGTAAACAATTTTATTTCTCCTTCACTTATGAAACTTAGTTTGGCTGGATATGAAATTTTGGGTTGAAAATTCTTTTCTTTAAAAATATTGAATATTGGGCCCCACTGTCTTCTGACTTGTAGGGTTTCTGCAGAGAGATTCACTGAATTCAACATCATTTCATAATAGAATAACACCCTCAAAAAGCTAGGTATAGAAGAATCATATCTCAATATGATAAAAAGCATATGCAATAGACCCATAGCTAGTATTATACCGAATGGGGAAAACCTGAAGGCCTTTCCTCTAAGATCAGGAATACAACAACGATGCTCACTTTCTCCACTGTTATTCAACATAGTACTAGAAGTCCAAGCTAGAGCAATCAGACAAGAGAAAGAAATGAAGAACATCCAAATTAAAATTAAATAAGTCAAACTATTCTTGTTTGCAGATGATATCATTTTATACTTCACAAAACCTAGAGACTTTACCAAAAATCTATTAGAACTGATAAACAAATTCAATAAATTTGCAGGATACAAAGTTAACATTAAAAATCAATAGCATTTCTATATGCCCACATAGAATAATCTGAAAAAGAAATCATGAAGGTAATCCCATTTACAATAGCTACAAATGAAAAAAATATATATAGAATGAAGTAACTTAGCCAAAGAAGTGAAATTTTTTTAAATTAAAATTAAAACACATGGATGCAAGAAATCAAAAAGAACACCAAAATCCGGAAAAGTATTCTCTGTTTGTGGATGGGAAGAATCCATATATTAAAGTGTCCATTCTACCCAAAGCAATCTATAGATTTAATGCAACCCCTATCCAAATACCGTTGATACTTTTACAGAAATAGAAAAAAGCATTCTAAATTTTACGGGGAACCATAACAGACCCAGAATAGCCAAAGCTATCCTGAGCAAAAAGAACAAAACTGGAGTAATCACATTACCTTATTTCAAATTATACTACAGAACTATAGTGATATGATTTGGCTGTGTCCCCACACAAATCTTGTTTCAAATTGTAATCCTCATGTGTCAGGGAAGGGACCTGGTGGGTGGTAATTGGATCATTGGGGTGGATTTCCCCCGTGCAGTTCTCACGATAGTGAATGAGTTCTTACAAGATCTGACAGCTTAAAAGTGTGACATTTACACCCTCACTCTCTCTCCTGTCCTGCCATTGTGAAGATGTGCATGCTTCCACCATTGCGAAGATGCGTGTGCTTTCCCGTCACCTTCCACCATGATTGTAACTTTTCTGAGGCTGCCCAGTCATGCTTCCTGCTAAGCCTGCAGAACTGTGAGTCAACTTAACCTTTCTTATTTGTAAATTACCCATTTTTAAGTTATTTCTTTATAGCAGCATGAAAATGTACTAATACTTATAGTAACCAAAATGACATGGTACTGGCACAAAAACACACAAATAGACTAGTGGAACAGAATAGAGAACTCAGAGATAAGCCTGTTCACCTGCAGTGGACTCATTTTTGACAAAGGTGCCAAGAACACACTTTGGGGAAAGGATTGTCTCTTCAGTAAGTGGTGCTAAGAAAACCAGATATCCATATGCAGAAGAATGAAACTAGATCCCTGTCTCTCACCATATACAAAACTCAAATCCAAACATATTAAAGACTCAAATCTAAGACCTCAAATTGTGAAACTACTAAAAGCAAACACTAGGGAAATTCACCAGAACATTGGACCGGGTGAAGATTTCTTGAGTAATACACTATTAAGTGCTATTTATTGCACTGGTAACCAACACAAAAATGGACAAATGTGATCACAAGTTTTGCACAGCAAAGAAAACAATCAACAAAATGCATGGACAACCTACAGAATTAGAGAAAATATTTGCAAACTACTCATATGACAATGGATTAGTAATCAGAATACATAGGAGCTAAAACAAACAACTCTATAGGAAAAATATAATAAGCAGATTTTAAAATGGGTAAAAGTCCTGAATAGGCATTTCTCAAAAGAGGACATACACATGGAAAACAGGTGTATGAAAAGGTGCTCAATATCATTGATCATCTGAGAAATGCACATCAAAACTGCAATAAAATATTATCTCACCTCAGTTAAAATGACTTTTATTCAAAAGACAGGCAATAACAAATGCTGGCAAGAATGTGGAGAAAAGGGAAACCTCATACAGTTTTGGTGGTAATGTAAATTAGTACAACCACTATGAAAAACAGTTTATTAGTTCCTCAAAAAAAGAAAAAAGAACTACTATATGTTACAGCAATCCCACTGTTAGATATATACCCAAAAGAAAGTAAATCAGTATATCAAAAATATGTCTACACTCCCATGTTTATTGTAGCCCTATGCACAATAGCCAAGATTTGGAAGCAACCAAAGTGTTGAACAGATGACTGGATAAAGACAATGTAATACATATAAACAATTGAGTACTACTCATCCATAAAAGTAGAATGAGATTCTGTCATCTGCAACAACATGGATGGAACTGGGGGTCATTATGTTAAGTAAAATAAGCCAGGCAGAAAGACAAACATCCCATGTTCTCACTTATTTGTGGGATCCAAAAATAAAAACAACAGAACCCATGGGAATAGAGAGTAGAAGAGTAGGTACAAGAGGCTGGGAATGGTAGTCGGGGGATAGGGAAAATGGGGATTGTTAGCGGGTACAAAAAAAAATAGAATAAACGACACCTAGTATTTGCTAGCACAACAGAGTGACTATAGTAAAAAGTAAACAGTATTTTAAGATAAAAAATATTTAAAATAAACAAAAAATACCAAAGCATCAATCAGTGTTATCAGTGCTGTTATTGTTATTTTGCCAAAGTATGAAAGTGGGAATATATGTTATATGTGCCCATAGAGTTGGCTGTGAGAAACTGGTTTATGGATAGACAACTCAGAGAATTTTAGAAATCTGAGAATTTTAAAATTTCAGAGTAGGAAATAAACTCAAGATCATCAGATCTATGCCTCATCTGGTGCTTTTAAAAAGACTCTGGAATCTCTTAAGGGAACTTATCTATAACTTGTTATTGTCATTCTCTTCTCAAATTCTGTTATTTTTAGACAGTAATGCTACAGATTTTTCATCAGTCTAACAAATCGTATGGAATTCACCTTTTTATGCTTGTAAAGATTTTAATAATGTTGATTGAAATCAAAGTGTTGTAATTATTTCAATGCAGAATCTTCAAAAAATTTGCAAGGGGAAGACGGGAAAGCCATCTACTTAGTTCTTCTACTCATTGTTACTGAATTATACTCCTAAAAGCGAAGTCCAATCATTTTATTCCTAAATAAAAACCCTGACTCTTTGGGGAGATGTTCTAACACAAAGCACAGAAAATGAAAAGAAGATTCAACAGCTTCATTTTTCAGTTTACTTAATCTGGATAATAATCTCTACCTAGGTGATAATTCATCTCAGGGAAGAATTTACCACTATTTTGGATCAAATTGTACTTCATAGTAGGTAATCATTTCAAGGCAGTACTCAGTATAGGTGTTTAATCCAAAGGTAATGTTAGTTATTTTTCTGCAGCTGCAAACATATTTTCCAAGGAAACAATATTACAAAATGCATTTTCAGAGAGGACCAAGATGGCAGAATAGAAGGCTCCACCAGTCATCACCTTCACAGGGACACCAATTTAATTACTATCTACAGAGGAAAAAACAAAACAAAACAAAAACCTTCATTAGAACCAAAAATCAGGTGAGCCCTCATAATACCTGGTTTTAACTCTATAGTGCTTAAAGATGCACTAAAGAGATAGAAAAAAAAAAAAATTCCTGAATCTTGAATGCCACCCTTTCCCCACCCTTGGCAGCAGCAGTGTGGTACAGAGAGCTTCTTTGGATGCTGGAGGAAGGCGAGCACAGCAATTGTGAGGCATTAATCTCAGTGCTATCCTTTAAGAGCAGAGAGGAAAACCAGACCAAGCTCACCTGTCGAGCTAATGGAGGGAGCATTTAAAGCAGCCTTAGCCAGAGGGGAATCACCTAGCCTAGTGGTCTGAACTTGAGTTCCCTCACACCTCGCTACTGGGGGACAAAGTGCTCTGTATCTCTGAGTAAACTAGAAAAGCATTCTAGGTCATCAGGACTGCAACTCTTAGGCAGGTCCTAGGGCTAAACTGAGCCCAGAGATGGGCTCTGGGAGGCCACGTGATCTACTGAAACACCAGCCGGGACAGTTAAGGGAGTTCTGAAATCACCACATTTCTAACCACAGGCTGCAAAGCTTGAGGCTCCAAAACAGATGCCTTCCTTCTGCTTTAGGAGAGTAATGGGAAAAGTGAAGAGGACTTTGCCTTGCATCTTAGATACCACCTCAGCCACAGCAGGATAGGGCAATGACCAGAGTCATGAGACCCCCATTTCAGGCTCTAGTTTCCTTATGACTTCTCAAAACATGCCCTGAGCCAGAAGGGAACCCACTGCCTTGAAGAGAAGGACCCAGTCTTGGCAGCATTTATCACCTGATGACTGAAGAGGCCTTGGACCCTGAGCTACATCAATGGCCTTGAGCAAGCCTCTGAAATTTGTTGGCTTCAGATATCAGCATGACTACAGGAGGATATAACACCAAGTGGGCTCTTGGAGTCCTCAATTTCAGGACTTCACTCTTGGATGGCATCTCTGGACCTGCCCTGGGCCAGAAGGGAACCCTTTTCCCTGAAGGGTAAGTTCCAGGCCAGGCAGCATTCACCAAAAGCTGATGTCAGAGCTCTTGGGCCTTAAGGGAACATTGGTGGTAGTCAGACAGAACTCCTCATGGCCTAAGGTGGTGGTTGCTACAGAGCGAAGGTTCTTTTCCTTTGGAAAGGAGAAGGAAGATTTGAAAGAACTGTGTGTTGTGGTTTCAGTGCCAGCTCAGCCACAATACAATAGAACACAAGGTAGACTTCTAAGTTTTGTCACTCTATTTCCTGACTCCTAGATGACACCTATGGACCCACCTGGACCTGGGAGAACTCACTTCCCTGAAGGGACGGACACAGGCCTGGCTGGCTTTGCCACTTGCTGATTATAGAGTCCCAGGGCCTTGAGTGAATATAAGCAGTAGCCAGGAAGTGTTTACAGTGAGCCTTGAGTGAGACCCAGTGCTGTGCTGGCTTCAGGTCTGACCCAGCATGGTCCTAGTCCTAGTGATGATGGCCACAGGGAAGCTTGTATACTTCCAACCCCAGGTTTAAGTGGCTTGGAACAGAGAAAGAGACTCTATATGTTTAGGAGAAAATAATGGGAAAGAGCAAGAGTCTCTGCCTGGTAATCCAGAAAATTCTCCCAAATCTCATTTATGACCATCAAGGCGCAACTTCTATAAGTCTGCAAGAACTGCAGCATTACTAAGATTAGGGTGTTCCCTAAAGCAGATACAGCTTAGATCAAAACATCCAAGTCCTTTTTAATTTCTGGAAAGCTTTTCAAATAAGGACGGGTACAAACAAGTCCAGATTGTGAAAACTAAAATTAAATATCAATCATTTCAATGTCCAGATACCAAAGAATATTTACTAGCTTCAACACCACCCAGGAAAACATGACCTCACCAAAATGAAGTAAATAAGGCACCAGGGACCAATCTTGGAGAAACAGAGATATGTGACTTTTCAGACAGGGAATTCAAAATAGTTGTGTTGAGGAAACTCAAATTCAAGATAACACAGAGAAGAAATTCAGAATTTTATCAGATTAATTTATAAGAGATTGAAATAATTTTAAAAATCAAGCAGAAATTCTGGATCTAAAAAGTGCAATTGGCATACTGAAGAATGTATCAGAGTCTCTTAATAGCAGAATTGATCAAGAAGAGTGAGATTGACAACAGACTATTTGAAAATACACTGCTAGGAGAGACAAAAGAAAAAAATATAAAACCACAAAACTTGCCTATAGGATCTAGAAAACAGCCTCAAAATGTCAAATTTAAGAGTTATTGGCCTTAAAAATGAGATAGAGGAAGAGATAAGGGTACAAAGTTTATTCAACAGGATAATAACAGAGATCTTTTCAAATCTAGAGAAAGTTATTAACATTCAAATACAAGAAGGTTATATAACTTCAAGCATATTTAACTCAAAGACTACCTCAAGGCATTTAATAATCAAGCTTTCAAAGACCAAGGATAAACAAAGGATGCTTAAAGCAGCAAGAAAAAAGACACAAATACAATAGAGCTGCAATATGTCTGACAGCAGACTTTTCAGTGGAAACCTTACAGTCCAAGAGAGTGTAGCATGACATATTTAAAGTGTTGAAGGGAAAAAAAAACTGTTACCCTAGAATAGTATATATGGCAAAAATTCCCTTCAATCATGAAAGAGAAATAAAGACTTACACAGACTAACAAAAGCTGAGGGATTTCATTCATAAGAGACCTGTCCTATGGGAAATGTTTAAGAGAGTACATCAATCAGAAAGAAAAGGACATTAATGAGCAACAAGAAATCATCTGAAGGTACAAAACTCATGGGTAATAGTAAGTGCACAGAAAACACACAGAATACTGCAGTGTTATAATACTGCAACTGTCATAGGTAATCAACTAAAATGCTAGCTAGAAAAACTAAATGATGAACCAAACAAAAATAATAACTACAACAACTTTTTAAGACATAGATAGTACACTAAGATCTAAATAGAAACAAAAGTTAAAAATCTTGAAAATAAAGTTATGGCATAGAATTTATATTAGTTTTCTTTTTGTTTCTGTATTTATGAAAACAGGGTTGAGTAGTTACCAGGTTGTAAAATAGCATGTGCAAGCCTCACAGTAACCTCAAACAAACAAACAAAAAAAATTACAATGGAAACAGAAAAACAAAAAGCAAGATAAATCATATCACCAGGGAAAATCACCTTCACTAAAGGAAGGAAATAAAGAAATAACACCAGAAAACAAATAACAAAATGGCAGGAGTAAGTCTTTACTTATCAATAATAACATTGACTGTAAATGAACTAAAGTCTACAATCAAAAGAAATAGAGTGGCTGAGTGTATTACAAACAAGATTCTGTTGCCTACTAGAAACACACTTTACCTATAAAGACACAAATAGATTAAAAGAAAAGTGATGGAAAAGACATTCCATGCCAATAGAAACAAAAAATGATCAGGAGTAGCTATACTTATATCAAACAAAATAGATTTCAAGACAAAAACTATAAGAAGAGACAAAGAAAGTTACTATATAATGATAAAGAGGTAAATTCAGTAAGAGGATATATCAATTTTAAATATATATGCACCCAACACTAGAGCACCTAGATAAGCAAAGGAAACATTATTAGAGCTAAAGAGAGAGATAGGTCCCAATACAATAATATCTGGAGACTTCAACAACCTACTCCCAGCATTGGACAGATCTTCAAGACAGAAAATCAACAAAGAAACATCAGACTTGATCTGCAGTATAGACCGAATGAATCTAATAGGTATTAACACAACATTTTATCTGATGGTGGCAGAATACACATTCTTTTCTTCAGCACATGGATTATTCTTTAAAATAGACGATATAATAGGTCAAAAATGTCTGAAAACATTCAACAAAATTGAGATAACATCAAGCATCTTCTCTGACCACAATAAAATAAAATTAGAAATTAATGATAAGATAAATTTGAGAAACTATACAAACACATGGACGTTAAACAGTATGCTCCTGAATGACAAGTGAGTCAATGAAACAATTTTTGTAAACTTCTTAAAACAAAAGACAATGGAAATACAACATACCAAAATCTATATGATACAACAAAAGCAGTACTAAGAGGGAAGTTTATAGCTATAAGTCCCTACATCAGAAAGAGGAATAACTTCAAATAAACAGTCTGATGATACATCTTAAAGAAATAGAAAGCTAAAAGCAAACCAAACCTAAAATTAGTAGGAGAAAAGGTGCTGGAGAGGATGTGGAGAAATAGGAACACTTCTACACTGTTGATGGGATTGTAAACTGGTTCAACCATTGTGGAAAACAGTATGGCGATTCCTCAAGGATCTAGAACTAGAAATATCATATGACCCAGCCATCCCATTACTGGTGATATACTCAAAGGATTATAAATCACGCTGCTATAAAGACACATGCACACGTATGTTTATTGTGGCACTATTCACAATAGCAAAGACTTGGAATCAACCCAAATGTCCATCAGTGACAGACTGGATTAAGAAAATGTGGCACATATACACCATGGAATACTATGCAGCCATAAAAAAGGATGAGTTCGTGTCCTTTGTAGGGACATGGATGCAGCTGGAAACCATCATTCTCAGCAAACTATTGCAAGAACAGAAAACCAAACACTGCATGTTCTCACTCATAGGTGGGAATTGAACAATGAGATCACTCGTACTCTGGAAGGGGAACATCACACACCGGGGCCTATTATGGGGAGGGGGGAAGGGGGAGGGATTGCATTGGGAGTTATACCTGATGTAAATGATGAGTTGATGGGTGCTGACGAGTTGATGGGTGCAGCACACCAACATGGCACAAGTATACATATGTAACAAACCTGCACGTTATGCACATGTACCCTAGAACTTAAAGTATAATAAAAAATAAAAATAAAAAAAGAACTAATAGGCTGGGTGTGGTGTCTCACGCCTGTAATCTCAGCATTTTGGGAGGCCGAAGCAGGCAGATCAATTCAGGTCAGGAGTTTGAGACCAGCCTGGCCAATGTGGTGAAACTCTGTCTCTACTAACAATACAAAAATTAGCCAGGCGTGGTGGCAGGCACCTGTAATCCCAGCTACTCTGCAGGCTGAGGCAAGAGAATCACTCAAAGCCAGGAGACAGAGGCTGCAGTGAGCCAAAATAGCAGCACTGCACTCCTGCCTGGGTGACAGAAGGAGACTCCATCTCAAAATAATATTAATAATAATAATAATAATAAAGATTAAAACAGAAATGAATTTAAAACGAGGGAAAACAATACAAAGGATCAATGAAACAAAAAGTTGGTTTTTTGAAAAGTAAAACAAAATTGACAAAACTTTAGCCAAACTTACTAATAAAAGGAGAGAAGATTCAAATAAAAGCATTAGAAATGAAAAAGGAGACATTATGACTGATACTGCAGAAATTCAAAGATCATTCATGGCTATGATGAGCAACTACATGCCAAGAAGTTGGAAAATGTAGAAGAAATGGACAAATTTCTAGATACATACAACCAATCAAGATTGAACCAGAAAGAAATCCAAAACCTGAACAGACCAATAACAAGTAATAAGATCAAAGCCATATTAAGAAGTCTCTCAGTAAAGAAAAGCTGGGGACCCAGTGGCTTCACTGCTGGTTTCCACAAACATTTAAAGAAGAACTGGTACCCATCCTACTAAAACTATTGCAAAAAATAGAAGAGCAGGAAATACTTCTAAATTCATTATATGAGGTCAGCATCACTCTGAAACCAAAACCAGAGAAAGACACATCAAAAAAAGAAAACTACAATCCAGTATCTCTGATGAATATTGATGCAAAAATCCTCAACAAAATACTAGCAAAACCGAATTCACTGTTACATTAAAAAAAAAAAAAATTTATCATGACCAACTGGGATTCATCCCTGGGATGCAAGGATGGTCCAATATATGCAAATCAATCAATGCGATTCATCATAGCAACAGAATGAAGGATTAAAAACCATATGATTATTTCAATTGATGCCAAAAAGCTTTTGATAAAATTCAACATCCCTTCATGATAAAAAACAAAAAACTCTCATAAAACAGGGGATAGAAAGAACATACCTCAACATAATAAAAGCCATATATGACAGGTCCACAGCAAGTATCATACTGAATGGGGAAAACCTGAAAGCCTTTCGTCTAAGATCTGGAACATTACTAGAATGCCTACTTTCACCGCTGTTATTCAATATAGTAGCGGAAGTCCTAGCTAGAGCAATCAAACAAGAAAAAGATATAAATGGCAACCAACTTGGAATGAAAGAAGTAGTATTATTTTTGTTTGCAGATGATGTGATCTTATATTTGGAAAAACTTAAAGACTCCACAGGCACAAAAAGAAAAACTATTAGAACCGATAAACAAATTCAGTAAAGTGGGAGGTTACAAAACTAACATACAAAAAAAAATCAATAGTATTTCTACATCCCAACAGTGAGCAATCCTAAAAAGAAATTTAAAAAGTAATCCCATTTACAATAGCCACAAATAGAATTCAATACCTATGAATTAACTTAATCAAAGAAGCAAAAGATTTCTCAAATAAAAATTATAAAACACTGATGAAAGAAATTGAAGAGGACACCAAAAAATTGAAAGACATTCCATGTTCATGGATTAGAAGACGCAATATTGGTAAAATGTTCACACTACACAAAGCAATCTACAGATTCAATGTAATCCCTATCAAAATGCCAACAACATTCTTCACCAAAATAGAAAAAAATGCTAAAATTTTTATAGGCATACATAAGACCCAGAATAGCCAAAGATATCCTATGCAATAAGAGCAAACTTGGAGAAATCACATCCAAATTCAAATCATATTACAGAGCTATAGTAATCAAATCAGCATGGTACTGGTATTAAAACAGAAAAAAAAAAAAAAAAAAAAGGAACAGAATAGAGAACCCAGAAACAAATTCACACACTTAAAGTGAACTCATTTTCAACACAGGCGCTAACATACTTTGGGGAAAAGACAGTCTCTTTAATAAATGGTGCTGGAAAAACTAGATATCCATGTGCAGAAAGATGAAACTAGACCCCTGCATCTCACCATGTACAAAAATCAAATCCACATTGATTAAAGACTTAAATATAAGACCTCAAACTATGAAACTACTACAAGAAAACATTGGGGAAATTCTCCAATGTCTCAATGTCCTGAGAAGACAAGAATTTTTTGAGCAATATCCCTTAAGCACAGGCAACCAAAGCAAAAATAGACAAATGAGATTACATCAAGCTAAAAAGTTTCTGCTTTTTATTCAGTTTTCCCATCACTGTTTATTGAAGAGGCTGTGTTTCCCCATTGTGCATTCTTGGCATTTTTGTAGAAAATCAATTGACTGTAATGGTGTGGATTTATTTCTCTGTTTTGAATTCTGTTATTTTGGCCTATGTTTGTTTTTATGCTTGTACCATACTCTTTTGATTACCTTTGATATATATATATATATCTCTCGGCTCACTACAACCTCTGCCTTCCGGGTTCAAGCGATTCTCCTGCCTCAGCCTCCCAGGTAGCTGGGATTACAGGTACATGCCACCACACTCAGCTAATTTTTTTGTATTTTTAGTAGAGACAGGGTTTCACCTTGTTGGCCAGGCTGGTTTTGAACTCCTGACCTCAGGTGATCCACCCACCTTAGCCTTCCAAAGTGCTGGAATTACAGGCATGAGCCACCACACCCACCATGTGATATATTTTTAAATCAAGATGTGTGATATCTCCATCATTGTTCCTCTTGCCCAAAATGTCTTTGGCTATTCAGGGTCTTTTATGGTTCCATATGAATTATAGAGTGTTTTCCATTTCTGTAAAGAATGTCAGTGGATTTTGATAGAGATTACATTTACTCTATAGTTCACTTTGGGTAGTATGGACATTTTAACATTTAACAATATTAATTCTTTCAATCCAAAAATATGGGATGTCTTTTCACTTATCTGTGTCTTATTTAATTTCCTTCATCAATGCCTTATAATTTACAGTGTATAAGTCTTTCACCTACAGAGATTATTTAACTTCTTCCTTTCTGATTGGGATGCCTCTTATTTCTTTCTGTTGCCTAATTATTCTGGCTAAGACTTCCAGTACCATGTTGAGTAGAAGTGATGAGAATTGTCATCCTTTCCTTGTCATCCTTTACTTGTTTCCCATAGCATATATATTGCTGTTATTGCTTTCTAGTTTTTTTCATTATGGTCAGAAAATGCACCTGGAATGACATTGATCCTATTAAATTTGTTAAGGCTTGTTTTGTGACCTAACATGTGATCTATTTGGAGAATGTTCCCTGCATACTTGAGAAAAATTTGTATGCTTCTGCTGTTGGGTAGAAAGTTCCATATAGGTCTATTAGTTTCATTTGTTTTGTAATGTTCTTCAAGCCAGATGTTTCCTCGTTTATTTTCTGTCTGGATGCTGTATCTGATATTGTGAATGGGGTATTGAAGTCCTCTACTATTGTTGTATTGTCAATGTCTATCTTCAGATCTGTTGATATTTGCTTTATATATTTAGGTTCTCAGATGTTGGGTGTGTATATATTTATACTTGTTTTATCTTCTTGCCGAATTGACCCTTTTGGCATTACATAGTTGACCTTCTTTGTCTCTAGAGTTTTAAACATAAAATGGATTTTGTCTGATATAAGTATGGCCACTCCTGCTTTCTTTTGGTGACCATTTGCATGAAATATTTGTTCCACCCCTTCACTTCTCAGCTTATGTGTGCCCTTAAATCTAAAGTGACTCTCTTGTTGACAGCATATTACTAGATCCTGCTTTTTAAAATCTATTCATTAGCAAGCAATGGATTTCTATAATAAAGAAAAAAATCTATTCAGCCACTCTCTGCCTTTGATTGGTGAGTTTAATCCATTTACATTTAAGGTAATTACTGATAGGTGAGTACTTACTATTGCTATTTTTAAATTATTTTCTGTCTATGTTGCAGATTTTTTGTTTCTCTTTTCCTATCTTGCTCTCTTCCATATATATATATTTTTTTTTGAGACAAGAGTCTCACTCTGTTGCTCAGGCTGGAGTGCAGTGGCATGATCTCAGCTCACTGCAGCCACTGCCTCCTAGGCTTAAGTGATTCTCATGCCTCAGCCTCCCAAGTAGCTGGGATTATAGACTCATGCCACCATGCCCAGCTAATTTTGTATTAGTAGAGACGGGGTTTCACTACGTTGACCAGTCTGGTCTCAAACTTCTGACCTCAGGTGATCCGCCTGCCATGGCATCCCAAAATTCTGGGATTACAGGCATGAACCACCACACCCCGCCTCTTCCTTTGTTATTTGATGAGTTATTTTGGTAGTGATTTGCTTTGATGCTTTCTCTTTATCTTTTGTGTATCTATTAAAGGTTTTCTGGCTGTCATCTTGAGGATTGTATAAAATATATTCTAGTTTTATCCTTTAATTTTCAGTCGATAACAATGTAGCTTAAATATCATACAAAAATACTATACTTTTACATCCCTCCACACACACACACTTTGTGCTCTGTACTCAGAATCTGCTTTTATATTTTGTATCCACTAAAAATTTTTATCTTTTAAGTTTTATATATGAGCTAAAAGTAAATTATGCACCACCATTACATTGTTACATTAATCTGTATATCTCTATTTTATGCTTTCACATCACTATTTAACATGTGTTTCTTTCAGTTTGAAGAGTTCCCATAAATATTTCTTTGTAAGGCAGATCTAGTGGCAATGAACTCCCTCAGTTTTTGTTTGTCTGGGAAAAGGTTTCCCTTCTTTATTTTTAAAGGATAATTTTGCAGGATATAGTATTCTTTGATGGCAGGTATTTTTTTTTCTTTCAGGACTTTGAATATGTGTTCCTACTCTTTACTGGATTGCGAGGTTTCTGTTGAGAAATCCACTGATAGTCTTACCAGGATCCCTTACATGTGAAGCTTCGCTTTTTTCTTGTTGCTTTCAAAATTATTTCTTCATCCTTGTTTGTTTTAGTCTGTTCTCAGGCTGTTAATAAAGATGTACCCATGACTGGGTAATTTATAAAGAGGATTAATTGACATACAATTCCACGTGGCTGGGGAGCCTCACAATCATGGTGGAAGGCAAAGGAGGAGCAAAGTCATGTCTTACATGGTGGCAGGCAAGAGGGTATGTGCAGGGGAACTCCCCTTTATAAAACCATCAGAGACTTATTCACTATCACAAGAACAGCATATGAAACACCCACCCCCGTGATTGAATTACCTCTCACTGGATCCCTCCCATGACATGTGGGGATTATTACAGTTCCAGGTGAGATTTGGGTGGGGCCATAGAGCCAAACCAAATCTCCTGGATTGCAAGGTTTCTGTTGAGAAATCCACTGACAGTCTTACAGGAATCCCCTACATGTCAAGATTTTACTTTTCTCTTGCTGCTTTCAAAATGATTTCTTCATCCTTGACTTTAGACAATTTGATTATAATGGGTCTCAGTGAAGATCTATTTGGCATTCTTTTCACATCATGGGTCTAGATGTTCATTTTCCTCCCTAGATTTGGAAAGTCTTCTTTCATTTATTTCTTTAAATAAGATTTATGCTCCTTTTTTTCTCTGCCCCTTCCAAATTCTATAATGTATGCATTGTAGTTTTATACTATCTTGTAAGTCACACAGACTTTCTTCAGTCTTTTTCATTCTTTTTACTTTTTGTCTTTCTAACCCGATAGTTTCAATTATTTTCAAGTTCACAGATTCTTCTACTTGATCAATTCTGTTTTTGAAGTTCTGTATTAGGTTTTAATTTCTTTCTTTCTTTTTTTGAAAGTACAGAGATTTATTGCAAAGTGAAAAGTACACACTCAAGAAAGAGGAGTGCAGGCATATTCAAGAGTCAGTCACACAATAGAGTTTTCAGCTTCTACTTTTATGGGTTTATTTAACCAAGAAGTAGAATATTTATGAGGATTCCTGGAAAAAGGTGAAGATTTCTCAGAACTGTGGTGCCACTCATTTTTATACCACTAATAGGTAATCTCAGAACTGTCATGGTGCTGGTGGGTGTGTGATTTACTATGTTAATGAGTATATAATGAGGTCCTAGGTGAAACCTAGGTCAAATTCAGGACCATATTGGATTCAGTCAGTCTTAGCCAACTTGTTCCACACCCCGTTTTTCATGGTTTTATCAGTCCATAGCCTCTAGTCATGTGAAACTGCTGCCTGGAATTTTTTTTTTTTTTTTTTTTTTTTTGAGACAGAGTCTCACTGTGTCACACGGGCTGGAGTTCAGTGGTACGATCTCAGCTCACTGAAACCTCTGCCTCCCAGATTCAAGCAATTCTCCTGCCTAAGCCTCCCCTGTAGCTAGGACTACAGGCATGCACCATCACTCCTGAATATATATATATATTTTGTATTTTTAGTAGAAACGCAGTTTCACCATGTTGGTCATGCTGGTTTTGACCTCCAGACCTCAAATGACCTGCCTGCTTCACTCTCCCAAAGTGCTGGGATTACAGACGTGAGCCACCGTGAACCGCCTGCCTGGAATTCTTTGTTCATCCTCCTTCCTGATGATTAGGGGTAATGGCACTGCCTAGCAAGGGCATGGAAATCTCTGGCTGACTGGTCTAGGGGATCCAAGTTAAGGTCATCAAGAGAGTCTAAATCTGAGGCAGGGATTGATTGGAATCCTTGCATAACCATCATTTGATGTGGAATGTTGCAACCTAGAAGACACAAACTTTACAAGGAGGTTAAACAAGCATTATACACACACACATGCACACACACACACACACACACACACACACACACACACAACAAGAGTTGTGTGAAGAAGAGGAAAAATAAAAAACAGAAAAAATATTTGATGTCTAATGACTGAAAATTCCAAACTTTGATGGAAAACTTTAATCCACACATTCAAGAAGATCAATAGGCCGGGCACGGTGGCTCATGCCTATAATCCCAGCACTTTGGGAGGCTGTGGTGGGTGAATCACCTGAGGTCAGGTCTCTACTAAAAATACAAAAATTAGCCGGGCGTGGTGGCAGGTGCCTGTAATCCCAGCTACTCAGGAGGCTGAGGCAGGAGAATCACTTGAACACGGGAGGTGGAGGTTGCAGTAAGCTGCCGAGATCATGCCATTGCACTCCAGCCTGGGTGACAGAGCAAGACTCTCTCTCAAAAAGAAAAAAAAAAATCAATAAACTCAAAGTTGGAAAAACTCAAAAACATTCCGGTGTGTGTGTGTGTGTGTGTGTGTGTGTGTGTGTGTTTGTGTGTGTGTGTGTACACTTGATATATCACAAGTCTCTTAGGCTCTGACCATTTTTCTTTATTTTCTCTTTCTACCCTTCAGACTAGGTAATCTCAGTTAACCTATCAACATAAAGTTTGATGATACTTTCTATAGCCAGCTGAAATCTGCTGTTGATCTCTCCAGTGGATTTTTAATTTCAATTATTGTCCTATTCAACTTCAGAATTTCCATTAATATTCTCTATGTGATAAGACATCTTACATTCCTTTTGTTCTTTGACATACTTTCTTGTAATCTTTAAGCATATTTTAAATAGCTGATTTAAAATCTTTGTCAAGTAAGCCTGACATCTGGGTTTGCACAGGGACAGTATTTTTAAAATATTTTTTAAAGAAATGGGGTCTCACTTTATTTCCCAGGCTAGATTTGAGCTCCTTGGCTCAAACATTACTTCTACCTCAGCCTCTCGAGTAGCTGGGACTATGGGCTCATGCCACTATGCCCAGCTCAGGAGGGATAGTTTCTATTGACTTTTCCTTTCCCTGTATATAGGCCATACTTTTTTTTTCTTTGCATGTCTCATAATTTTTTTGTTGAAGACTGAACATTTTAAATAATATAATTGACAACCTTGGAAATCAGATTCCCTCTTCTTCCTGAGGTTTGTTTTTGTAATTGTTGTTTAGTGACCTATGAAGTAATTCTTTAAAGTCTGTATTATTTGTTGTGTGTGGCCACTGCCATCTCTTCTTGGAATAGCTTATTTGTCAGCTATTGGTTCAAAAAACTTTTTCTTAAATGCTTTCAACCAGTAAGTTTTCCTTCCTTTGCCAAGAAGCTTTGAATGCATATTGGGGCACACTCTCAACACCTAGAGAGCATTTGACAACTTTGCTTTAGCCTTACCTCCTGATTACATAAACCCTTAAGGTCAACCAAAGATGAGGGATAAGGGACTTTTCAGGTCTTCCATGAACACATGCACAACCTTACACAAGCATGTGTCCTTCTAGATCCCTAGGAATATGTGGAAGCTTTTCAAAGCCCCTTATGGACATCTAATTCCCAGCTTTTCCTTGAAAGGTTTTTTGTCAACTTCTTGTTTGCTCTAGCTGTTATTACCCCCTCAGGCAGCTGTGATATTTTTTTAAAGTGTCTCTAATTGTTTTCAACAAACATCCCGGAGGAAAAAGCTGTTCATTGTTAGTGAGCTCTAAGTCATATCAAATAAACACAAGCCCTTGAAAATGCCAGGTTTTCCAAGGAACTTTCAGATAGGTCAGATAATAATAATTCTATGGAGATGGAAGTTTGGAGAAGTTCTAAATTTGTTCAATTTCCTCTGTTGACTTCTAGGCTGCTAATTCTCATGGCTACTGTGATTGTGAGGCTGTTGGCTTTCAAGGCCACCATGTTTCTGGGAAGAGGAGATGTGAATAGAGCACATTTAAATGCCACAAATTTTCCTGTTCTTACCAAGATTCAGCCAGGCTTTTGAATTTTTGTTTTCTTGTTGTTTAAATAAACACTATTTGTATTTATTTATTTATTTATTTATTTATTTATTTATTTATTTTTTGAGATGGAGTTTCACCCTTGTTGCCCAGGCTGGAGTGCAATGGCGCAGTCTCAGCTCACTGTAACCTCCACCTCCCAGGTTCAAGCAATTCTCCTGCCTCAGCCTCCCAAGTAGCTGGGATTACAGGTTCCTGCCACCACACCTGGATAATTTTTGTATTTTTAGTAGAGAAGAGATTTCGCCACATTGGCCAGGCTGGTCTCGAACTCCTGACCTCAGGTGATCTGCCTGCCTCAGCCTCCCAATATGCTGGGATTACAGGTGAGATCCACCGCACCTGGCTAAATAAACACTATTTGGATTATTAAAAACCTTTCATTAAGTTCCAGATGTCACCAGGAGGGTGTCCAGGTTCTTGGTGTCTTGAACAAAGAATTGAAAAAAACGCACAAACAAAGCAAGGAAGGAATGAAGAGATTTATTGAAAATTAAAGTACACTCCACAGTGTGGGAGTGGGCCAGAGCATAGGGGCTCAAGGGCCCCGTTACAGAATTTTAGGGAGTTTAAATACCCTCTAGAGGATTCCATTGGTTATTTGGGGTACACCATATGTAAATGAAGAGGATGAAGTAAAGTTACAAAGTTATTTACTTGGCCTACGCCCTATGGAGATGATATTTCCTGCCATAGCTGAAGTATGAATTGGTCTTATGTTCCCTACTTCCAGACCCTATTTTCCTGCCTAACAGAATTCTGGAAAAGTTGATTTTAACAATTTGCCAGTGTTGTCAATGCTTTTATTGATAAGCAGATTTTTTAAGGTCCTTTCACTGTCATTACCACTGACATCATCCATTAATATATTTAAATTTATGTAACTATCAAAAGATTTCATGGCATAAATGTAATTACATGAACTTTTAAACATTTGGAGGTTTGTTACTATACATTGTTTTCACTATTTTTAATTTCTACTGTGGGAAAAAAGTGCTTTCTAAACAAGCTGATATTAATGTCAACTGAAATACAAAGTCACTCATAGATTTTTAATGATGTCTTTCCTGGATAATCAATGACTCACAAGAAATCATTTTAACCCAACTTACCACTACTTGAGTAAAAGCCAGGGCTATGTACAACTAGTCCAATGTCAAATGGTCTTTATAATTTTGATCAGCTGAACTTCACTTCAGGCTTCTATGAGTATGCCAGAGGCTGTAAGAGTACAAGGATGGGCCAGACACAGTGGCTCACGCCTGTAATCCCAGCACTTTGGGAGGCCGAGGGGGGGGCGGATCACCTGAGGTCAGGAGTTCAAGACCAGCCTGATGAACATGGTGAAAACGCATCTCTACTAAAAATAAAAATATTAGCTGGGCATGGTGGTGGATGTCTGTAATCCCAGCAACTCGGGAGGCTGAGACAGAAGAATCGCTTGAACCCGGGAGGTGGAGGTTGCAGTGAGCCGAGATCATGCCATTGCACTCCAGCCTAAGCGACAAGAGCGAAACTCTGCCCCCACTCCCCCCCAAAAAAAGTACAAGGATGAAATATTTAATAAAGTATTCACTGAAAACGTATCACATACATAAAGGTATGCTAAGTGTTGGGATTGGGGAAAGCAGAGATGCAAACATGAATGTGGACAGTTCTTTCTTTTAGTAGAGTTCACAGTCTAGTTGGGGAGAGAAACAAACTTGTTACAACTAGCAGGAGTTAAGTGGGTGAACTACAGGGGAGAGAACACTGTGTGGAGAGCATTACTCACTAATCTTGACCTCACCATTGTCTTTCACACCTCCATGCTCTTTCATATGCTATTCCATCTGCCTAGCATGTCCTCCCCAATTTCTCTCCCCCTTTCCTGATAAAACCAGCTCAAATTTCATCTCTCTTACCTCAGACAGCAGAATTACTTACCTCCTTACCCCTCCTTGGTATTACCCTAGCATCTATAAACAACCTTACGAAAACATATTCTATGTTCTGTGATTATTTGTTTGCATATTTATCTCACCTACCAGAACGTGAGCACCTCACAGGGACTGCATCTTATTTATTTTAGAACCCCCGGCACCTAGAGCAGTGCTAAGTACCTAGTATGCAGGATGGGAATTAAAAATTAGTGGTAGAGGGAATATTTGAACCCAAATACCCTGACTCCAGCTCCAATGCAGAAGGTTTCTGCCAAGAGCGTACCTATGTCATTATATGGTTGACATATTTAATATAACAAGAATGCATTATTAAGCATTCCTTGTTCTGAAAGCCTCTGAAATACTTTTAAAATGGTGTTTCTTATGTACTTCGCGGGCCACAGAAGTACTCCTGCAGCTGAGATAAAACAGAGCAGTTCTTGAAAAAAGCAGTATGTAATTGTTTGAGGAAGGAAGTGACAACAAACAACATGTTAGTTGAAATAATAACAATTAAAACTTGTAACCTTCTATTCCCTCTTTCCCTCCTACTCCTATTTGCCACCCAATATATCTTGAATTTCATCTGGGAGATTTTTGGAACTAACTAGACCAGCTGATGATGTCATGGCTGCAATACTGCAGCTACCCCTCAGAATTGCCCCGATCCTTGTGTCCTTTCTCATTCTTGCTAACGATTTAATTATAAAGAGAGAAAATAGGGTGTACTCTATTCCATACATTTAACAAAACAGTTAAATTGGAAAGAATCAAGAAAGATCAAGCCCAGTGTTGTTAACTGAATGAGATGTTCAAGATATATTTATCACTATTAAAGTCATAAGAAAGGTACTCTTTTTTTCCAATTTACTATAAGTTATAGAATTACATAGCCATATTTCCCTATAGCTTTTGACTAAGGGTCTTGGGATGGGGATAGGTGGCACAAAAAGAAAAAGAGAGGGAGGAGAGAAAGAAGAGAGAAGAGGAGGAGAGAGAGAAAAAAAATAAACTTCACCAATGAATCATAGAAGTGGGCGTGTTTTCTGAAGAAGCCACTTTCATAACAGCTCCTCAGCTGTCACTAATGGCCAGAGAATACACATTCACTGAATCCTTATTCTAACAGAGACCATCTCCTGTAGCATATGATGCAGCTTCCCTGCATGATTTGAAATGATCTCCCTAGACCTTCTTTATATAGAGAGAAGAAAATAGTAAGTATGTAACCTACAGTTTTCTTGTCCTTCTGGAGTGTCAAGCACTAGAAATGGTTTTGTGTGGGGAAAATTGAATCAAGTATAAATTGAGGTTACATTTAACAATGTGGTTTTAATTAGTTTGGACACCAGAGTGTGTGTAGTATGAAATGTTTTAAATATCCTGGAGACGTACGTCCTTTCTAATGGAACACGTGGTGGTGGAAGGTAGCAGAAAAATGAGCCCCTGTTCAAAACCTAGGAATAATGGGTCTTGAAATCAAATCATTGTGTGTCTACTTTGCTTGAAGTCCTGAAAAAAATGAATGAGTAATGAAAATCAACAGACTGTTACTTTTTTGTAAACATTTTGTCTAAAGCTTCAACATTTGGTGTGGGAGTGGGAGGACAAGAATTGACGTAGTTTAATCATACAAAGCTCTTGGGTCTCCTTTGAAATGAAATCCTAAGTTTTGAATAAGGTCAGTTGTTGTTAGCTCTGATTGTGACAGTTTTTGCTGTGACATGTATCATTTTGATAATGTATTGAAGGTAAAGTATAAAAAAACAATTTTGTTTGGAGGGTAATGTAAAACCAGATAGGCTGACAAGAGTGCTCTCATTGCTCAAGGGAAATCCCATTTTTACAAACCACAGAAAATATGCTATTTCTTAAGACTTGTTTCTTTGCTAAGTGTTACTACCTGTAAACTATTCAAGAGCATACAAACAGATGGGTATAGTTGGAGGTTAAGAAACAATCTTTACCTCCTTTACGATATAATTGCTGCATGTGATTTATTATAAATAAAAATGGAAATATTTGAATTTTTGATTTTCTCAGAGTGCCTCTATGTGAACCTTTTCATTTTGAGAATCAGTAAAGTTTTCAAACTCTTTTGCCTCCAAAGTATCTGAGAAAGCCTTACTTTATAGCTCTTTCTGGGGCTTGTGTAACTTCTTTAGCTGATGTGCTTGACACAGGGGATTGGAGATGGGCTATATAAGTCATAACATCTCAAAACTGGGTTGTGTAGGTAATTATGTGGCTCTGTTGAGAGCATATATGTGAATGCACTTAGGCAACTCTAAGATGTAATGCAAATGTAAATGATTGTTCATATGTTATTACTGTTATTGAAGTTTTATAACTTATTTGTGATTTTTAAAGTAAAATGCGATGATTTGATACAATACAGATTTGAATTTGTTCTTTTAGAAGCTAACTATATGTGTTCTCATCCTTTGGGTCCCATTTATAAGTGAGAACATGCAGTATTTGGTTTTCTGTTCCTATGTTAGTTTGCTAAGGAAAATGGCCTCCAGCTCCATTCATATCCCTGCAAAAGACATGATCTCATTCTTTTTTATGGCTACATACTATTCCATGGTGTATATGTACCACATTTTCTTTATCCAGTCTATCACTGATGGGCATTTAAGTTGAATGTCTTTGCTATTGTGAATAGTGCTGCAATGAACATACACGTGCACGTGTCTTTATAATATAATGATCTATATCCTTTAGGTATGTACACATAATGGGATTGCTGGGTCAAATGGTATTTCTGTCTTTAGGTCTTTGAGGACACATAGAGGGGAACAACACACTCTGGGGCCTAACAGAGTGTGGAGGATGGGAGGAGGGAGAGGATCAGGAAAAATAACTAATGGGTACTGGGCTTAATACCTGGGTGGTGAAATAATCTGTAAAACAAATCCCCATGACACAAGTTTACCTAGGTAACAGAACTGCATATGTACCACTGACCTTAAAATAAAAGTTAACAAAAAAGTAATTCTGAAAACAGTGGTCCACTTCAGAGGAGAAACCAAGAAAATAAAGCTTAGTATTCTTATGATGATTGAACTGTAGTCATTTCTCAATTATCTGGGCCCCACCAGAAATCCCACACAGCAGATAATTTTTGATATGTATATTTTCTTTGAGAATTCCTTTTATGAAAAAAAAAATACTAGAAGTGGCAGGAAGGGCAGCTGTCTAAGTAGGTATCCCTAAGTCTCTATCAAAACATGCATTCACAAAACACAATAACAAGTGGCTTGGTCACCTGCAGATAATTGAGAACTTACTATTTTGTTCTTGACTTGATTACTGCTGGGTAACTCTGTTCTATGTAGTTAATGGGCTTTCTGGAACATTTTCAAAGGTTTTGGCTCACTAGAAATGGCCAGATGTTTCTACCTCTGTATAGGATGTCATTTGGCAGATTCTGGAAAAGATGAAGTCGAGTTGGTAGTCAGATGAAATTATAGAACTGGATAGAATTTGTTTTAAGAAGCTAAGAGCTTTGTCACCAGACAGTCACGTGTTGAAGATACAGAGCTTGCCTATAACTTGTTTAAGAATATGATTAAGCAAATGATTGCAAACTTGCATCTGAATCTAAAAAAAAGCAGAGAAACATATGCAGGCAAAATCTGCTAAAAGTGACCTCGAGGAGGAATTTCCACCAAGAAAAAAAGATCTAGTAGAACCTGAAGACTAATCTTGGAAAATTTCTCTATGCAAATGCAAACTGAATAAGTTGTATTTCCTAATAAAAAGATTAGTGGGAGAGAGAAGAAAGTAGAAGACTTTGATCTTTTTTTCTTGGTGGAAATTCCTCCTCGAGGTCACTTTTAGCAGATTTTGCCTGCATATGTTTCTCTGCTTTTTTTAGATTCAGATGCAAGTTTGCAATCATTTGCTTAATCATATTCTTAAACAAGTTATAGGCAAGCTCTGTATCTTCAACACGTGGCTATCTGATGACAAAGCTCTTAGCTTCTTCAAACAAATTATATCCAGTTCTATAATTTCATCTGACTAATGCGATTTTCCAAAGTATGCCAGTCTTTAATGCATTCATTTGTGGATTTTTTCAATCAGTAACAATAAAAGGTAACAATTCTATTTATTGTTGTTGTTGAGACAGGGTCTGGCTCTGTCACCCAGGCTGGAGTATAGTGGTGCCCTCTTGGCTCATTGCAACCTCTGCCTCCAGGGCTCAAGCCATTCTCCCACCTCAGCCTCCGGAGTAGCTGGGACTACAGGCCTACACCACCATGCTTGACTAATTTTGGTATTCTTTTGTAGAGACAAGGTTCAGCATATGTTGCCCAGGCTGGTCTCAAATCCTGGGCTCAAGTGATCCTCCTGCCTTGGCCTCCCAAAGCGCTGGGATTATAGACTTGAACCACTGTGCCCAGCCAACAACTGTTTTTAACACATGCCATAAGCTAAAACAACATCTTTGAAACTTTTCTCCCCACTCATCTTCCCTTTTCGAGCAAAAGTGACTCTTTTGCTTTAGCCTTCTTCAGTGCTTTCATTTGTTACTCCTTGCCAATAATATTAGGCATGAGGTGTTGACTAAGGCACTATATGATGTTAATCTTCATATACTTGTAATTTTAAAAACTCTTCCCTGCCCAGCAAATTTTAACTCTTTCCTTTAAGGCTCAACTCATAGCTCCCTATGCTTTTTAATGCTTAATCACTTAGCCAGTTTATAATTATGAATTATATGATTATTTGATTATTGTCTGTCTCCCCATTCCTCACCACATCACTATAAGCTCCTTGAGATTAGAGTCCTCATCTTATTTTATATCCTCAGCTTCTAACATGTTGTCTGGTGCATAGTTGTCACCAAATAAATGTTTTTGAATGAATTAAGTAATGTCAGCAGATGACTAGACATTATATGCTTCTTGAATTCTTTCCTAATCTCTTCAACCACCACACCTATCTCCCACCCTACTGACAGAGTTGAATATTTCCTCTTCTGTATGTCAATGAAAATTTGCAGGTAACTTGGGTGACCAATCGTATACCCAGGTTTACCTGAGACATCCCTAGTAGATGCCTATTGTTCTTACATAACTATTAGTAAACACTCCCTTCATTCACAAGAGTATCCCAGCTTGAACTGTAATTGAAATATTCATCCTCTATAGAAGTGCATTTCTAGGGTCAATTCTAGCCAAGGTTTTACTAGTTGGTTGAGTTCTTGAGGACAGGCTTAGTTCTGGTTTATCTTTCTAACCCTGGGGCTTAGCACAGTCTCTGCCTCTCAGGGACTGCTCTTTTGAATAAAAATACATTCTTGCTATCTTGTCCCAAGGACTTTTGCATTATAAAAGAAACACATACACATAGATAAACACATGACACCTTCACTTACACAGGTTTTAGGAAAGATCGCCAACATTTTTCTTAAGATATTCTTGCTTAAGGTTTTGAAAGAGAAATTGAAGTTTATTTCTGCTAAGCCACTTATTTCTCTTTTACTTTAGGTTATTGAGTAGGAAACTTCCACAATAATAACAAGTAATTTCAATGAGGGTTTCCTATGTGTGTGAGATTTTTCCTGAATTTAAATTTGCTATTGTATGTCTACATAAGTATGGTGAAAGTATTCACACCAATGACAATTTAGACATAACTAAATATTTGATAGTATGAAATAAACATTCTATGGTCCACTAGCTAAGAGTAGTCTAACTTATCTTTTATAGGTACCTCCCATTTGCCAAGAAAATATACATTTAATCTTATAAACAGTTGGTTTTAAGTGACTTTGAAGCTTTGAATAAATCCAGGGGAAATATTTCAATGTTCTGTGTACACTAGAAATTATTTTGAAGAAAATAAATTGTAAGTCAGATAGCAAATGTGAAACTTACAAGGAAATGGGTGTCTATGTGTTGACTAATTCACTAAGGGAAAATTTTAAAGTCACAAATGGTAATGTAATCATTCCAGGAGTCATTATATGCTGCCTGAATGTCATTTCTGAGATGTTGATTAAGTTTGGCTCTGTTTCCAAATGTGACTCCTAAAGTAAGCATGCAGTTATCCATAGCATTCTTCAAACCATTAGAGGTTTTTCTTATTTGTAGAAACAGAATTGAGGCAGGGCGTGGTGGCTCACGCCTGTAATCCCAGCACTTTGGGAGGCCGAGGCGGGTGGATCACCTGAGGTCAGGCGTTCAAGACAAGCCTGGCCAGCATGGTGAAACCTCGTCTCTACTAAAAATACAAAATTAGCCGGCTATGGTGGCACATGCCTGTAATCCCATCTACTTGGGAGGTTGAGGCAGGAGAATTGCTTGAACTCAGGCAGTGGAGGTTGCAGTGAGCTGAGCTCATGCCAATATTGCCACTGCACTCCAGCCTGGGCAACAAGAGTGAAACTCCATCTCACATACACACAAAAAAAGAAACAGAATTGAGGTGTAACTAGAAATCTGTGGCACACTGGTCACACAAGTACCCTGGTTTTATTTATTTATTTATTTATTTATTTATTTATTTATATATTTATTTATTCATTCATTTATTTATTTAGATGGAGTCTCACTCTATCGTCCATGCTGGAATGCAGTGGTGTGATCTCACCTCACTGCAACCTCTACCTCCCAGGTTCAAGTGATTTTCCTGCCTCAGCTTCCCAAGTAGCTGGGATTACAGGCACCCACCACCACACCCAGCTAAATTTTGTATTTTTAGTAGAGACGGGGCTTCACCTTGTTGGCCAGGCTGGTCTCGAACTCCTGACCTCAAGCGATCTGCCCGCCTCGGCCTCTCAAAGTGCTGGCATTACATGCATGCACCACCGTGCCCGGCCAGTAGCCTATTTTTAGATGAGTGAGCACAGCTTCTGCCTAAAGACCTCATCAGTGTTCACAGGTCTATAGCCTTATCTCACTGTCAGTCTTCTTTTAAAAGGAAAACCGAACCCAACAATTAACTGGTGAGGTAGCTATCAATATCCTCATTTTACATATGAAGAAACTGAGGCTCAAAGGAAAGAACACACTTAGGCCAGGTTAGAACTGAAACCTGCTGGGACAGATGAGATAAGTTAGAGAAGGAAGTTAGAAATAAAATTGTTGCTGGGTGAGGTGGCTCACGTCTATAATCCCAGCTCTTTGGGAGGTGAGGGCCGGCGGATCACGAGGTCAGGATTTTGAGACCAAACTGGCCAACATAGTGAAACCCCGTCTCTACTAAAAATACATCAATTAGCCGGGCATGGTGTCGTGTGCCTGTAGTCCCAGCTACTCGGGAGGCTGAGGCGGGAGAATCGCTTGAACCTGGGAGGCGGAGGTTGTGGTAAGCCGAGATCATGCTACTGCACTCTAGCCTGGGCAATACAGCAAGACTCCATCTTAAAAAAAAAAAAAAAAGAAATAACATTGTCCCTAATTCTCTTCTGTAATTAATATTCTTTTTATTATGTTCTGGTTTCTCTTGCAAGTTGAGTTGGTTTTATCCTTTTCTCCTTTTGTTTATCAATTATAATTTAAAAAGAGGCTTCAGACAGGAAAATGCACACACCCCCTTTCTTATCTGAAACACACCTTACAGCCTGTTTTAGTTGTCTGAAGCAATTTTAATGGTTTTCTAGTCTCCCTAGTAGATGGGTTCCTGATATTTTGTAAACAGTAACGCTAGAGAGCATGTGCTTTTTTTTTTTTGAGACAGAGTCTCACTCTGTCTCTGTCACCCAGTCTGGAGTGCAGTGGCGTGATCTCAGCTCACTGCAAGCTCCGCCTCCTGGGTTCACACCATTCTCCTGCCTCAGCCTCCCGAGTAACTGAGACTACAGGTGCCCGCCACCACGCCTGGCTAATTTTTTGTATTTTTAGTAGAGACAGGGTTTCACCATGTTAGCCAGGATGGTCTCGATCTCCTGACCTCGTGATCCGCCCACCTCGGCCTCCCAAAGTGCTAGGATTACAGGCGTGAGCCACTGCGCCCAGCCCACATGTGCTTTTCAGGAGTGAATTTTAGCCTTAGCGAGAAGGATATGGTGTGGGATCTGGAAACACTTCCTGGCAGAAAGGGAGAGTCTTTCCATGGAAATATATGCATGTGTGTGTATATATATATATATATTCTTGCTCCTTGTTGAAATGTGATGTTTCTCTTTCTCCAAATTGTTGTGGTAAGCAAATAACTTTAGCTGTTATTTTGTGTGCATGTCATGGGGGGCGGGACGGGGGGACAGGAATTACAGCATTATTACCACCACTGAAATATTTATGTCTAGAATTATTATAGAATTAGGGACTCTTTAAGTTTAGTCTAATCATTGTAAGCAGAAAAATCAAATGCAAAAAAAAAAAAAAAAAAAACCCTGTAGTTTCTTAAGAAGAAACCTCTGTATTCTAAAATGCTTTTCCTAAAGTTTACTAAATATGATGTGATATGTGTGTTTATTTGTAGGGAGTGGTAACATCTGAACATACCAAACCAAACAGGCAAACTCTTGCACCATCGCTACCACGACATTTTACCACAAAAGAATGCCACTGCATGTGGATTCCAAGCAGGCTAAAAAGAAAAAGAACTGATTAGACCTCAGACGACCCACTAAACGGGATGACGGCCACAGCTGAGGTAGAGACACCAAAAATGGAGAAGAGTGCCTCCAAGGAAGAGAAGCAGCAGCCTAAGCAGGACAGCACAGAGCAGGGCAATGCTGATTCTGAAGAGTGGATGAGCTCTGAGAGTGACCCTGAACAGATAAGCCTTAAGAGTAGTGACAACAGCAAGAGCTGCCAACCTAGGGATGGTCAGTTGAAGAAAAAGGAGATGCCCTCCAAGCCACACCGCCAGCTCTGTCGATCTCCCTGCCTAGATCGTCCAAGTTTCTCCCAGAGCAGCATTTTACAGGATGGTAAACTTGACTTGGAGAAGGAATACCAAGCTAAGATGGAGTTTGCGCTAAAGCTGGGCTATGCAGAGGAACAGATTCAATCAGTGCTAAACAAGCTGGGCCCAGAATCACTTATTAATGATGTATTGGCAGAGCTTGTCAGACTTGGGAACAAAGGTGATTCAGAAGGGCAGATCAACTTGAGCCTGTTAGTGCCTCGTGGGCCCAGCTCCAGAGAGATTGCAAGCCCTGAATTGTCTCTTGAAGATGAAATAGACAACAGTGACAATTTGAGGCCAGTTGTCATTGATGGAAGTAATGTGGCAATGAGGTAAGCCTGGTATGTTTTTTCTCTCATTTTAAAAACCTGCCCTGAGCTCATAGAAATTTTCTTCCTTTGCAAATAAGAGGCACATGGCTATTGACTGTGGCGTGTGTTTCTGAAGGTGGCCAGAGACTAAAATGATCCTGCTCTTGCCTTTTCTTCCTCCACTGAAGTTGCTGCCAATTTGTTTCCAGGTGTTCTAAAGGCAGCTTCAACATCAGTGATGATGCTTCAGAGGAGACATAGCCATTCAGCTTTGTTCCTTTTGTGGTCTGCTGTCCTACCCCTACTTTACTAGACTAATCATCCTGAAAATGCTGCTTTTATAAAGTCACTTTGAGGTTTGCTTAGGAACTTTCAGTAACTCTCAACTGTTATTATACCAAATTTTGATCCTTTTTCCTGGCTTTAAGGCTCTCTGTGATCTAGCCTTTCCCTCATCCCATTTGATTGTATCTCTCATGCTTACTGCATTCACATCTATCTTTTTAATGGTCTCCATGAAAATTATGCTGATTTCTATCCCCACCACCTGTGTTCATGCCTTTTCCCAACTTAGAAGTGCCTCCTTTGTATCTTCATAGCCTTCAAAATCCACCACCTCCACAAAGAACTTCCTAATTTTTCTGATTCCAATGATGATCTCTGAACTACAGTATCTGTGGTAGGCTGAATGATAGCCCCCCTAGAGATGTCCACATTTTAATCCCTGGAATCTCTGAATACATTATCTCATATGGTAAAATGACTTTGCAAATGTGATTAATGTTCTTGAGATGGGAGAGATTACCCTTGTTTATCAAAGTGGGCCTAATGTAATCACAAGTGTCTTTATTAGAGGGAGGCAGCAAGATCAGAATGAGTAGAAGGAGATGCAATGGCAGAAACAAGAAGCTGGAGTGACATAAGAAAGGGACTATAAGCCAAAGAATGTGGGTGACCTTTTTGACCCATTGGACTGTTTCAGGAAAAAAAAAGAAAAAAGAATGTGGGTGGCCTCTAGAAAGCTGAAAAAGGCAAGGAAACAGATTCTCTCTTTAAGCTTGCAGAAAGAACACAGCTTTGCCAACACCTTGATTTTAGATTTCTGACCTCTTGAACTTGTAAGAGAATAAATTGGTGCTATTTTCAGTCACTAAATATGTGGTAATTTGTTACAGCAGCAGTGGGAGACTAACAGTACCTATAGTGCCTTCAAATTTATTCCATACTCTCTCATATCATTTTTTTAAGCCATAGGAATCCCTTCTTCTATTTCTCAAATGAATTGTCATCCAGTCTTGGTTTAAAAAACCACAGTAATCAGGAGCCTTTTTCCTACTGTCTCTCATTGCTTGATGGACTCACTAGAATCCTTAGACCGTAGGCAATCAGAACAAAGTGAAAAAGCCTTAGTCTAGCAAGTTTTACATTAGATTATCCCATTGTCTTTGAAAGCAGGGATCTTGCCTTGTTTTCCCACAGTATTGGGTGCTCCCACAGAGACATGAGAGAGTGGGGATGGGAGAAAGTCATGAACGATACCATTGCTGTATACAGGAAATGCTTAGCAGACTATCTGAAAGTACACTTTAGTATATAGTCCTGTTTAATGCTCACAGCAACTTTATCTTACAGATGAAAAAATAAGGCTCAGCAAAGGTAATTGACTTCCCTGAGTTTACATAGCTAGTAAGTACTAAAGTGAGAACTCGAACTTAAGTCCTCTGACTTCAAATGAATGCAGTGAAACAAACAAACATTTACGAATACTGATTCTGTGCCAGATTTTTTACATATGTGAATTAATCCCCACTGGAGAGCCTATAAGAATAAACTAATTTGGTTCATCTTTGCAGGTGAAGAGATTCAGGTTCAGAGAGTTTGAGTAACTACCCAAGGTTACCCAAGCTTACAAAGCTTAAATTAAAACACTAATCTGACTCCAGTTCTCTTTTCACAATCCCACACAGTATTATGTGGCTATTAGTGTTATTAAGAATATTTGGGCCAGGTATGGTGACTCACACCTATAATCCTAGTACATTGGGAAGCCAAGGTGGGAGGATCGCTTGAGCCCAGGAGTTCAAGACCAGGTTGGGCAACATGGCAAAACCCTGTCTCTACTGAAAATACAAAAATTATCCAGGTATAGTGGCACATGCCTATAGTCACAGCTACTCAAGAAGCTGGGGTGGGAGGTTCTCTTGAGCCCGGGAGTCAAGGCTACAGTGAGCAGTGATCTCGCCACTGCACTCCAGCCTGAGTGACAGAGTGAGACCCTATTAAAAAAAAAAGTGTGTGTATGTATGTGTGTGTGTGTGTGTGTGTGTGTGTGTGTGTGTGTGTGTGTATGGCGTATTTGCTAGTAGCAGAGAATGCATTTACAGATTTCCTTTTTCAATTTTTTAAAATAATGACATCATCATCATTATAAGGTATGTAAAGCAGGCTAGACAGCTCCTTTGTTTTAATGAGGGGAAACCAAAAGCACGGTAACAAGAAAGTTAAATGACCTGCACACAATACTACAGCAATCAGAATGATGCAGTGGGCCAGTGAAAAGCAAAGGATAATGTCTGTATTCAAAAGGCCAAAGGTGCCTCTGCTCCCCTCCTATCAGGCATAAGAAAGGGTGATTCTTGAGGGGAAGGAGTTTGGGATGTGCCCAACTCAATCTGTCACCAAACCAGACCACCTGGAACACCCTAGACTGGACCTGATTCCCAAGGCCTACCCGTTTTTTTGTTTTGTTTTGTTTTGTTTTTGGTCTGGTCTGGTTTTGTGTTTCGGAGTTGAGGATGAGAAGAACCTAAGGCATTCGTGGGGACTTTGGCTTCATGGTAATGTAATATCTTCCTTTTCTCTAGACTTCTATTCAAGGATTGCTGATCACAAAGGACACTCTGGTTCTTTTGCTTTTTAAGGAATAATGCAGAGATTAATTACTTGGATAATTAGTTTCAACATATCTGGTCTATGTCAGTAGCAAACTATTATACTGACAGGAAAATGAACTTTTATCTCCTGTATGAGTTACTTTGCTAAATTAAAGGCATCTCACATGATTTAAATAGAGCCAAAAAAATAGCATGCAACCTTACTGTTAGGAGCATATTAAAATAGTGCAGAGTAGACCATGTAATTTCTTTAAAATTGCCAGTTGAGTCCTTGTTAGCATCTTTTTCTTTTGTCTGAGTAGTAAATTACTGATGAGTCCCATTTATTCTGCAATCACATTTCACATGCTCAAAGTTCAGTGCTATAGTCTACTTATGGATTTGTTATTACTATTAATCTAAATTAGGTTTGTTTTCCTCCTTAGTTAGCTGTAAGTTTATGGTGAGATTGGTATTTCTTAGACAAACTACATGTTAATGTCTGTTGTTTCTCAGCCTGTTGAATGACCCTGCATTAAAATTATGATGCTGGCCAGGCACAGTGGCTCACGTTTGTAATCCTAGCACTTTGAGAGGCCAACGCAGGCAGACTGCTTGAGCCCAGGAGTTCAACACCAGCCTGAGCAGCATGACAAAACCCCATCTCTACTACAAATACCAAAAAATAACCCGGCGTGGCGGTGCGTGCCCGTAGTCCCAGCTGCTTGGGAGGCTGAAGTGGAGAATCACTTGAGCACAGGGAGGTTGAGGCTGCAGTAAGCCATGATCACGCCACTGCACTCCACCCTGGGTGACAGAGCGAGACACTGTCTCCAAAAATAAAATAAAATTATGGGCCAGGCCTGATGGCTCACACCTGTAATCCCAGAACTTTAAGAGGCTGAGGCAGCAGGATCACTTGAGGTCAGGAGTTCGAGACCAGCCTGGCCAACAAGGCGAAACCTCATCTCTACTAAAAATAAAAAATTAGCCAGGTATGGTGGTGGTGTGCCTGTACAGGAGAATCGCTTGAACCCAGAAGGCAGAGGTTGCAGTGAGCTGAGATTGTGCCACTACACTCCAGCCTGGGCGACAGAGTGAGACTCCGTCTAAAAAAAAAAAACCAAACAAATTATGATGCTTTGTTTGCCATTAGCAGCATTTGGTTAACATTTGCAGTAGTAGTGCACCTGTGGTCCACATACTGATTGATATATGCTAAGATCCTAAAGGGTACATTCATTCTGAGAGCTGTCTCTTTTGGGAAGAGAAATCCATTTCAGAGGAATGAAGGCTTTGAAATGTAAATGCAACCATATTCTTTGTTAAGTCTAGGAGAAGCCCAAACATTTGAAGCCCAGAGAAAACAACTGCAGAGGGAGGGGCTAATGACCTATCTGCTAAGCTGAATTTGGCTTGGGAACCTGGATCATGAGAGGTTCCTAAGCCAGTTTACAAGACAAAGTGAACTGTAGTGTCACCAAGATACTCTGTGACTTGCGGGTCCTAGGGTTTTCAGCGTTTATAGATTGCAAAAGGACATTGTATGGGTTTAAGCAAAAACAAGCCACTTGAAAAGCATTACTTTATTTTCCTCTTTTTTAAAAAAATATTTATTCATTCCTTAAATGTTTGGGGGGCAATAAACTTTGCATACTTGGCTGGTTGTGTAGGTATTCATTGCCACCTTGATAAATGTTGAAAGTGCCATCTGATTCTTATTGGGCATTTGGTGTGCCTGATGAAATGCTTCAGTGGCGTAATTTTAATATATTTTAATAGGATGCTATAGGTATATTACATTTTTTCTTAACATAATTCTCAGTATGTTAGGAAATTGATATCAGAATATAAATATATCAAAATATTAAGTGTTTGTCTCTGTATTGTAGTAAAACAGTTGGATTTTGGGGGTTTTTTCTTTATATTTTATGTATTTTCCACGTTTTATACTATAACTATATTACATTTTTTAATGATTTTATATATATATATATATATATATATATATATATATATAGAGAGAGAGAGAGAGAGAGAGGGCCTTGTTCTGTCACCCAGGCTGGAGTGCAGGGGCATGATCATAGCTCACTGTAACCTCAAATTCCTGGGCTCAAGTGATCTTCCTGCCACAGCCTCCCGAGTAGCTAGGACTACAGGAGTGCACCACTATACTCAGCTAATTTTTTGTAGAGGCAGGGTCTCACTATGTTGCCAAGGCTGAAAAAAAATTTTTAAACACAGAATTTGGCAGTATAAAATATAAAATTGGCTGGGCGTGGTGGCTCACGCGTGTAATACCAGCACTTTGGGAGGCTGAGGTGGGCGGATCACAAGGTCAGGAGTTCACGATCAGTTTTGGCAACTCGGTGAAACCCCGTCTCTACTAAAAATACAAAAATTAACTGAGCGTGTTGGCTTGTGTTTGTAATCCCAGCTACTTGGGAGGCTGAGGTAGGAGAATCTCTTGAACCTGGGAGGCAGAGGTTGCAGTGAGCCGAGATGGTGCCACTGCACTCCAGCCTGGGTGACAAAGCAAGACTCTGTCTCAAAAAATAAATAAATAAATAAATAAATAAATAAATAAATAAATAAATAAAATATAAAGTTGCAGTATCTAACAGCAAATTTTACTCTCATATTTATTTCTGGACTTAGACCGTTTGGGAGAAGATCATAGTACTGCAGAGCCGAGGAAATTCCATCCCCTTCCTTCAAATCCCCTCTAATGGCAATTCTGATAATTTTCCCAAGTTCTGTTATTCTTTATACTTACCAGCACTGTAGCAGTGGGAAAATTCACAGCTGAACAACTTCTCTTCCACAGTTCATCCAATATTAACCATTTAAGCATAATTCTTGCATAATTTCCCCATTGTTCAACTTTTTAGGAGTTAGTGGTAGTTATCTCTAAGGCTACATTGGAGTATATTGACAACTAAATATATTTTCCTTTTGTTTCTTAAGTGCTTTCAACTTTCAGTTGAGTAGTATAATTGCTTTATGGTACTCACTGGAGAGCTTTAAACATGATTAGCATATGCTTGGAAATGTTAATAAAAGCATTTAATAAATTTTTGCAATTTGCCTCAAGAGTGATAAGACAGTGGGAAGTCTTGCAGTACAAGAATTGATGAAGCCCCTGATATTATATATGAATTCATCGAAAGGGAACAATATGTTGGAGGTCATTTTTGTTGTAGCTGAGTGAGCTAGTGCCAGTGAGAAGGTGAGGAATCAAAAGCGAGAAGCCCTATCACATTGTCTTAATTAGCCTTCTAACAAAACAATTATTTCCTTCTGATCAGTCTTAACAGACAATAGCCACTTGATTGTAGTAGAATTGGTACACGTATGCCCATTTGTTCCCATCCAAGCTGTTTAATTAACTATAATTTAGTGTGGTTTATGTATATGTCAGAGCACTAGATACCACGCTAAGAGATCATAATTTTCACAGCCAAACAAGGCACAAATCTAGTGCACCTTTTCCCAATTTATCTGCAAATTTTCCCTCTTCCAAATTCTAGTTAAATGAATTCTGTTTGGCTTTTTAAGTTTTCACAATGTTTATTCCTATAAGTAATTCTGACAGTTTCTTCTTCTTTATATCATGTTCTGATTATAGAAAGAATACTTGAATTTTTTTTTTCTTTTTAATAAAGATGGAGTCTCACTATGTTGCCGAGGCTGGTCGCAAATTCTCCCACCTTGGCCTCCCAACCTGCTGGGATTATAGGCCTGAGCCGCTGCACCCGGCCACAAATAGTTGATTTTTTAAGGATATTTTGGAATTAGAGGAAGAAAATAGATCACTTATAATCCTCTCACACAGAACAACAATATTTATTAATATTTTGATGTACTTATTTCTCGTATTTTTTCTAAGCTTATACATAGGTTTTCTTCTACAAAATTGGTGTTACATTATATATAGTCTGTATTTTTTCTTTTCTCTTTCAGAATTATGAGCATTTCCTACATCTTAAAATTTTCATGAATATGATTTTTGTTGGTGCATTATATTAAATGGATATATGTAATAAGAATTTTCAGTGAGCATTTATGTGCATATCTTTTTTGCTGTTGATGTTATTTTTGAAGCTTAATATATATGTGCTTAGGACTTATCCCGAATTAATACTCTATATAAACTTTAAACCTCTAGTAATACCTTTACTTTTTTCATTTTTTGTGAATATCGCAATCTTTGAAAAGAAAGTGGTAGGAGAAACAGAAAGAGAAGAGAGAAAATGGAATTAGTGATAGGAGATAGCCATCAGGGCTGCAATAAATTGGGAGTTGTTACTAACCATCTGTGGCCTTGAATGAAGTTTGTAATACTAATGGCAAATTTGTAACAATTAAATAAAAATAACTTGATTTGCTCTTTAAAAAGCATGTTACTTGGCATTATCAAGAAAGTAAATGTCATAGCTGGCCACAGTGGCTCATGCCTGTAATTCTAGCACTTTGGGAGGCCAAGGCATGCGGATCACCTGAGGTCAGGAGTTCGAGACAAGCCTGGCCAAAATGGCAAAACCCTGTCTCTACTAAAAATACAAAAATTAGCTGGGCATGGTGGTACGCACCTGTAGTTCCAGCTACTCAGGAGGTGGAAGCAGGAGAACCACTTGAACCTGGGAGGCGGAGGTTGCAGTGAGCTGAGATCGTGCCACTGCACTCCAGCCTAGGTGACAAAGTGAGACCAAAAAAAAAAAAAAAAAAAAAAAAAAAAAGAAAGAAAAGAAAAGAAGCGAAAGGAAGAAAGAAAGAGAGAAAGAAAGAAAAGAATGTAAATGTCTATTATTAATACCTTGACACTAAGAAAAATCCTGCTTTAGGTATTTCTTTGCTATCTATTATCAATCTTCTCTCCTCTTATTCTGTATCTTCCTAAAGCCATGGGAATAAAGAAGAATTCTCCTGCAGAGGAATACAACTTGCGGTGGATTGGTTTCTAGATAAAGGCCATAAAGATATTACTGTATTTGTGCCTGCGTGGAGAAAGGAGCAATCCCGCCCTGATGCACCAATTACAGGTACTATGTCAAATAAGGTATTTCTTCTCATCTAGAGGCAAATCTGGAAAGATAGTTTGGGGATGGTCCCAATTTAGATATTTATTTTTCAAAGTTGTTAAGTATATTTAAAGTATTTGTATTAAGTGTATATTTGAAAAAAGAGTCAAAGAAAGCCACCATTATTTTGTAGCATCTGACAGTTAAATAAAGAAAACTTCAATTCAGCAAAAGATAAAGCACATAGTTTTTTTTAAAAAGGAGTGCTTTTCTATTTGACCATAGACTTCAGACTAAAGGGAGATGAATCTGGTTATGAGCATGACTAAGTTTTCAAGAGAGTAAAAACACCATGGTGGACAATGGATCTCATTCTGTACCAAAGAAGTGATTGTGGGGTTTGCAAATTAGGGAATAAAAGAGAGAGAGAGAAAAGTCCCACAGCAGTCAGAGCCAACTTATCCATGAGACACAGTAGGTCTGGCACCTAGGGCGAATGATATTGTTAAGGTCCCATGGAAATGTCTTAATTTTATTTTCTTCTCACATCAGAAGAAAAAATTGAATATAATAGCAATGCATGTAAAATGATGTATCTAGCTGAGTTATCCTTGGCTTTATACCAAAGCAATTGAAAATGAAATTTTTAATATTTATATTTGTTTGAGACAGGGTCTCACTCTGTCACCTAGGCTAGAATGCCATGGTGTGATCATGGCTTACTGCAGCCTCCACCTCCCTGGGCTCAGGTTTTTCTCCCACCTCAGCCTCCTAAGTAGCTGAGACTACAGGTGTGTACCACCATGCCTGGCTAATTTTTGTATTTTTAGTAGAGATTGAGTTTTGCCATGTTGCCCAAGCTGGTCTTGAACTCCTGGGCTCAAGCTATCTGCCCACCTCAACCTCCCAGAGTGCTAGGATTACAGGCATGAGCCACCATGGCCAGCCAATATTTAACATTTCTTATGGAGGAAGAGGTCCAGGAAAGCAAAAATGCCTAAGGTTTTCAAAAGTCATCATGCAATCCTAATGGCAGAGGGGTCTCTACATTCATTTACAACAGTCTTCTGCACATCAGCTGTTGCCTGATGTGCCTAATGAGAAAGTCCCATGACTGTCTGAGCTGTGTGTGAAGCTATTTGCCATCTGCTGAACAGGCTCTTGAGCCTCCATCTGAGAATAGATCCTAGCCCTGCTCGAGCCCAGCCAACAAGCTTTCTTGCCTCAGCAACTAGTAGACCAAAAGGAAAGGGGATCAGCACTCAGTTGCTATATCTTGATGTTTCACCCTAGTTTTGGCCTTCACTCAGGCAGAAGCCAAAAATGTAAGTCCCTAGGAGAGATGCTTTAGTTTCCTCCTGGCAGACACATCCTCTGTACTTCCCTGTTAGAAATCAACAACCAAAAAGCTGGTGCTTTGGCCAAAGGGCAAAACAAGCATCAAGAATGCTAAGATATCAGTGTCACTCTCACTCTCCATGTAGTTTTTAAAACTTAGATGTTATTGAATCCAGTTCCTTCATTTTATCAAAAAGAAGACTGAAGTCCAAAGGGGAAGATGACTTGCCTAAGGTCATAATCCAGATTGATATCATAGCCAGGAACAGGGCCTACTTTCCCTCTAAGGGTAAATAATATCTTCATCCAGTACCAACTTTTGCATTTTTAATATTGGGGTAATACTGTTAATTTCCAAAGATGATTTCTGCTCTGTGGCATATAATCATATTTTGACAGATCAAGATATTCTACGAAAACTGGAGAAGGAAAAGATTCTCGTCTTCACACCATCCCGAAGAGTCCAAGGCAGGAGGGTTGTCTGCTATGATGACCGGTTCATAGTCAAACTGGCTTTTGATTCTGATGGCATCATTGTGTCCAATGATAACTACCGAGACCTTCAAGTTGAAAAGCCAGAATGGAAGAAGTTTATAGAGGAGAGGTTGCTGATGTATTCTTTTGTGAACGACAAGTGCGTTTCTTTCCAGTAGGCCTATGTTCAAGTTATCAGTAGGAATAGATTTTACTTTAATAAACATTTACCAAACACTTACTGTGTATCATACATTTTGCTAGTTGCCACAGACATAAAAGGATGAATAAGGAAGAGGACTCACCCTTAAGGGACTCAAAGTGTAGTAGAGGAGTGAAAGAGACAACCACAGTGTTTTGTTATAAGAGCTACAGTTAAAAGTTGTTTTTTTAAAATTGCTTTGTCTATGTGAAGTAATAGAAAAAGGCATCCCAGAGGAGATGACATTTCAGATCAAGTTTACAGATGGAGGAAAGGGGGCTGCTAGGCATGAGAGGTGAGGGGGACATCATGAATAAAGTTATGAAGGTGTGAAAGTGGGTAGCATGTTGGTGGAACCAGCAGACATGCCAGTATGGCTTGAACATGTAGTTCATGGAAGAACGATGAACAGGGAAAATCATCCTTTCTATGTGATAAAGTGGCAACAAAGGGAAGAACTGCTAGATTAGCAGAGGATAGACTTGAGGCACGAAGGGCAATTAATTAGAAGGCTGTGATAACGGTACAGGCAAGAGGTAATGAAAATCTGAACTCCTAGTAAGGAGTAGGGGACAGAAAGGAAGACAGTCACCTCTTGCTTACTTGCTTTCAGATTTATGCCTCCAGATGATCCATTAGGACGCCATGGCCCAAGCCTTGAAAATTTCTTAAGAAAGAGACCCATTGTTCCTGAGCATAAGAAGCAACCATGTCCTTACGGTGAGTACCTATGTACAAAACTGAGTTCTGTACCACCAGAAACATAAGGATTCTTCTGTGAATACTTTTCTCTTCCAGGTTTCCCTTTCAAATGGGAAATCTTGGCTTGTCCACTGTCTTTGAGTTAAAGTTTGTGTCTTCATGTACACTGTTAGGTATTTAAAGAAAAATTTTAGAAACTGAATGAGGAAAAGGTAGCTAGAATTGAAGGGAAGATCAGTTGTCACTTGTGACAATAGCACATGTGCTCTAGCTGCCTAAGTCCTGAACTATGTTGCTGGGAGCAGGGAAATGAACAAACCTATATGGCCTGTGGAAGCAGAAAGGGCAATACTAAACTGAGTTTGGCCCCAAGATGAACCTGTGTCTCAGGCAGGTGACTGCTGTCAATTAATACTAACCTTTCCTTTAGATCTGTCCTTTCCAGTTTTTTTGTTTGTTTTGAGACAGTCTCGCTCTGTCACCTAGGCTGCAGTGCAGTAGTGCAGTCTTGGCTCACTGCAACCTCCACCTCCCAGGTTAAAGCGATTCTCCTGCCTCAGCCTCCCCAGTAGCTGGGATTACAGGTGCACGATGCCAAGCCCAGCTAATTTTTATATTTTTAGTAGAGACGGGGGTTTCACCATGTTGGCCAAGCTGGTCTCAAACTCCTGACTTCAAGTGATCCATCCACCTCGGCCTCTGAAAGTGCTGAGATTACAGGCATGACGCACCCAGCCCCTTTCCAGTTTTCTTTTTTTTTTTTCTTTTTTTAATAAATATACTTTTCTAGAGTGTTTTCATGCTCTTATCCCAGTCCCTCTGATACAAGGTTTGTGCGCCTGACATTGTGACAGGGCTGCTTGATCTGAGGCTACTTTGAATGTCTGTTTTTTTGGATGATCATTTGTTTTGTGGGTTGTTTTGGTTTTTGTCCTCAATTAACATTTAAGTCACAGAGTACCTTCATATTCATTATCTCATTTAATCTTTACAATGACCCTATAATATAGGCATGATGATGAACTTTGTTTACAGAAGAGGAAAATGAGGCTCACAAAATAAAGTCACTTACCAAGGTCACACAGCTAGTAAGGACGTAGCTGGAATTGAAATTCAGATCTGACTGGACTCCAAACCTGTGCTCTTTGCACTGCACTGTGCTGCTTTCTGTTACTCTATGCTGCTTCAGCATGCAAATTATGCCTAGGCAAAGTTGTACATTATTGAAAACTTAAAACTGCTCAACTGCTCAGCTTTAGCTTTTTTTTTTTTTTTTCTGAGACAGGGTCTTGCTCTGTCACCTGGGCTGGAGAGCAGTGGCATGATCATGGCTCACTGCAGCCTTGACCTTCCAGGCTCAAGAATTCTCCCACCGCAGCCTCCTGAGTAGCTGGGACTACAGACCTGCACCACCATGCCCAGCTAATTTTGTTTATATTTTTCTTTACAGATGGGGTTTCACAATGTTGCCCAAGTTGGTCTTGAACTCCTGGGCTAAAGTGATCCACCCACCACAGCCTCCCAAATTGCTAGGACTACGGACAGGAACCACTGCATCCAGCCAGCTATTAGCTTTTATGCTGCAATTTTCTCCATAGCTTTCCACTTTCTCTCTCCCATCACAGTGTGTGATGCCGCCTTGGTGTTGTCTGTCTCTCATCTTTGTGGACAGTTAATTTTCTGCCTTTACCCCAAACAGTAAAACCCTAACCTGAGTGACCAGATTGTTACAACGGTTTCTGGCACGGAGGGTTCCATCACTGAGAGAGAGTCTTACCCCAAGGCATTATTTTTCAGGCAAAAAATGCACCTACGGCCACAAGTGCAAATACTACCATCCGGAGCGGGCCAACCAACCCCAGCGTTCGGTGGCTGATGAGCTCCGCATCAGTGCCAAACTGTCCACAGTGAAAACTATGAGTGAAGGCACCCTGGCCAAGTGTGGCACAGGGATGTCTAGTGCCAAAGGTGAGATAACCTCAGAGGTCAAACGTGTGGCCCCCAAGCGCCAATCAGATCCCAGCATCCGGTCTGTGGCTGTGGAGCCTGAGGAATGGCTGTCCATTGCCCGTAAGCCTGAGGCTAGTTCTGTCCCCTCGCTTGTGACTGCCCTAAGTGTTCCCACAATCCCACCCCCAAAAAGCCATGCAGTGGGTGCACTCAACACCCGTTCGGCCAGCAGCCCAGTGCCAGGATCCTCCCATTTCCCCCATCAGAAGGCCTCTTTGGAGCATATGGCCAGCATGCAGTATCCTCCCATCCTGGTTACCAACAGCCATGGGACCCCTATTAGCTATGCTGAGCAATACCCAAAGTTTGAATCCATGGGGGACCATGGCTACTATTCAATGTTAGGTGACTTCTCCAAACTGAACATCAACAGCATGCATAATCGAGAGTATTACATGGCTGAAGTAGACCGGGGGGTGTATGCCCGGAATCCTAATCTCTGTCCTGACAGCCGTGTGAGCCATACCAGGAATGACAACTATTCCTCTTACAACAACGTGTATTTGGCTGTAGCTGATACCCATCCTGAAGGCAATTTGAAGCTGCACCGCTCAGCATCCCAGAACCGACTTCAGCCTTTTCCTCATGGTTACCATGAAGCCTTAACACGAGTGCAGAGCTATGGCCCAGAGGATTCTAAGCAAGGCCCCCACAAACAGTCAGTCCCCCACTTAGCTCTGCATGCCCAGCACCCAGCAACTGGAACACGTTCCAGCTGTCCTGCAGACTACCCCATGCCTCCCAATATCCATCCTGGGGCAACCCCCCAGCCAGGCCGTGCCCTGGTGATGACTCGGATGGATAGCATTTCTGACTCCCGCCTCTATGAGAGCAACCCCGTGAGGCAAAGACGACCTCCCCTGTGCCGGGAACAGCATGCCAGCTGGGACCCGCTGCCCTGTGCAACTGACTCCTATGGCTACCACTCCTATCCCTTGAGTAACAGCCTCATGCAACCATGTTATGAGCCAGTCATGGTACGGAGCGTGCCTGAAAAGATGGAGCAGCTTTGGAGGAATCCTTGGGTTGGAATGTGCAATGATTCCAGGGAGCATATGATCCCAGAGCACCAGTATCAGACCTACAAGAACCTCTGCAATATTTTCCCTTCTAACATCGTCCTTGCGGTGATGGAGAAGAATCCCCACACAGCAGATGCCCAGCAACTGGCAGCCTTGATTGTTGCTAAGCTTAGGGCTGCACGTTGATATGACATAGTACTTATTTCTTTATACAAATATGAATATTAATACTAACAATACACTAACACAATAATTATAGTAACTAATAATTTGTGTTGCGCTTTACAAGTTACAGAGTGTTTATATCATTTAAGCGCATAACAACCCTGTGAGGTACGTCTTACTAACATCCTCTTTTATAGAGAAGGAAGGTGAAGCTCAGTGAAATTAAGTGGCTAGCCAGGGTCACACTGCTAGCAAATGACTAAGTCAAGACATACACCCAAGTCCTCTAAATCCAAGTCCTATGCCCCTTTGCACTGCACCATGCAGGTAATGGAGGACAAAACCCAGGGGCAGAGGTCTAGACGTAAGAAACCCCAGAGGATTCCATTACTAGAGTTTTCCTTTTTTTGTTGTTTCTTTCTTTTTTTTTTTTTTGAGACAAAGTCTTACTCTGTTACACAGGCTGGAGTGGCACTATCTCTGCTCACTGCAACCTCCGCCTCCAGGGTTCAAGCGATTCTATGACCTCAGCCTCCCAGGTAGCTGGGATTACAGGCGTGCACCACCATGCCCGGCTAATTTTTGTATTTTTAGTAGAGACGGGGTTTCACCATGTCGGCCAGGCTGGTCTCAAACTCCTGGCCTCAAGAGATCCACCCGCCTCGGCCTCCTAAAGTGCTGGGATTACAGGTGTGAGCCACCGCGCCCAGCCTACCAGAGTTTTCATAGTCACATATTCTATATTACAAAGTATGGATGATATATCCAATTTAGAGAGCAAAAGCATCAGGATCAGATCATATGTTGAATTAACCTTTTAGGTTTTTTCTAATAGAAATATTTAAAACTATTTAAAAGTAAATGCATACTTTATTGCATGGATATCTGATCATTCAATCTTTATTAATGAAGCTATAGGGTCACATTGAAGCTTCTAGAACTATATTTTAAATCTATTATTAGCAATTATATTGCATGTATGAATATATATATTTGGTTTGAGATGTGTGTGTATCTCTGTATAACCTTTTATATAGTGATAATGAGAGGGTAGGCTCTACACAGTCCTTCGTCTATAGCTGTATAGGTCACTAATCTGACTTGATGATTTTAAGTCACATTTCATAGTTTCAACTAGTTATGAGAGTGAAAATTATATGGCAATATTTGAACATTGCTTTCTTAGGCACCAGAGCAAAGCAGCTCTGTTTCCTTTGCACATTTTACCTGCCAACATTTATTAACAGTTCTTAGCTTCCAAGTCTCTTCACCTTAGCAAATCAGGGATCAGGTTGCAGTCTTCTGCAGAGGAACTGATGGTTAAGCTCAAGTTCCAAGCATAGTATGTGTGTGCTACACAAGCTCAGAAGAGTTTGACAAGGACCAGGGGACTTACTACCACAATCCACTTCCCTTATCCCAGGAGAGATGGCCAAACACATGTGGCATTAAATGGTGAATAAAAAAGCTCCACTCAAGGAGGGACTATTGGATGCTCTTTGGACTTCCAACCTATGCAGTATTCAACATCACTGGATGAAATGTAATGGAGGACAGTGCACAGCCATGTATCCACTTTCTCTTCCTGTCCACCCTTTGGGTAATAAGGTCAATCATTGGTGGAACAGAATTTCTCTAGGAAATAAAACCAGGGGATTTTCTATGTGGAAAAAGGAAGTTTCCAAAAGGGGATACTGCATCTTTACTAATAGCTGGCTCAGTTATGCACTTTAAATCCACGCAAAGAGAGTGCACTTGCTGTTAAATAATTGTTAGATGAGTTACTAGAAGGCAGGACTTTCAGTTTGGGCGACACCATTTGTGCAACTTGTATCTTGCTCAGGGTGGAAAACTTCATAGCTAAATGCCTCTAGAAGAGGTGTTTATTGTTTTTTTTAAGCTGCACTAAATGAATTCCCTTTTTGAATCCACTGTATATTTCAATATTTCAAACCATGACCAGCTCACTATTTCCTGAGCTGGAACTTGCTAACTTCTATGATCGTTTTTTCATGAAAGTTGAGAAGGCCGGGCCTTGGCCTTTTGTTTCTTCATGAGAAGGTGTGACACTGCCTATAAATGTTTCTTACTGTGAAACACTCTGAATGTGAGGCTGTAGTCAGGGTTGTTTCTGGTGGTTTGATAATGGCTTGCATGCTGCTTTCTGGCTTTCTGTCTCTGTCCAAGTTGATCAATACTGCATCTTAACCAATGTTTCACTTCAGTTAACCACAGCTTTACATTCTATCTCCTATCCTCTGATCTTCGTATACCCCAGCATATTGAAAAAGAGTAAAAGTATTTTCTATCAGGTAGGTCCACAGAGTGACAGTTGCCACTGCAGTGCTTGCTATTTCACACAAACACCATTTCATACCTTCAACTTCTTGGACTTTCTAAATTGGACCTGTGTCTAAATCAGAGTATTTGACAATCTCAGATGATGCTACTGCCTATGTGCCAGTTAGTTCATCTTCCTACCAAAATCATCAATGGCACCACAGTATCCACGAGCTGTACAATTTACAGGGAAGCACAAGATTAATCTTGTCACCTATAATTCGTCTTGAACATGTTCATATTTAGTACTCAGAAAACGTGTAAGCTCCTCCCAATACAGAAAATTCTTTTAAGGCAGCATATGTATTTCTGATTTACTAAAAATGATTGTCATCCTCCTCTCATTCTTCTTTTTGGTATGAACCAAAAGCGGCTAGGAGCAATGCCTCAAATAACCAGAAATGACCTTTTGTTGATACAAATTGTATCTCTTTTTTTCCTGATTGTATAGAAACAAATGTACAAAACTCATCTTAAGCTAGGTTTGGCACTGAATTTTCACCATGAGGTTTGTGGCACTGTGTGTCACAGGGAAGTAGCTCAGGGGTTGTGAGGGAGCTTTTATTTCTAAAGGGCAGTAGTAATTTATAGACAAAAACAATTTTTCAAGGCCTCTTTATTACCAGTGCACAGTTATCACGTGTACAATTTCAAGCATTATATTGCATAAGTTCTCTTTAGCCTATTAAATTTAATATGTCCTTGAAAAAGGGATTTTGTGTAAAAAGTGTCAGTGTTAGTGACTCATCTGCAAGAATCTATAAATGGAGCTATACAAATATGAATACATAAATACAGCATGGTTCTTAGTTATTAGAGAAACATTTTCTTTATATTGAGGTCTAGGCACTTCTTGACTTTCCATTTTGTCTGTAATTATAAAACAGCAAGTAACAAAGAAGCATTGGGACCCCCTTGGCTGCCTTGATAATAAAATCAAGCTTCCTTCATGGGGCTAAGCATGTGTCCTTCAGGATACTTACCTCTAAGCGCTCAGCAGGGGTTACTACAAAGCGTTTTGTGTGGTTTTCAAGAAACAGTGTGTTTTGCAAGAGGTGCTTTGTAATTTTAATTATTTCACTGATTTTCTGACCTCATAGCAAGTCTGTGCCTGTTGAGGCCTTCAATTTTGTAGCTTTTCTGATTTTTTTTCTTTTTGTGATTTTGTTGTTTTCATTTTGATCTAAAGGAGAAGTGTGACCCCGGAGTGGCATGGTCAATCCAGGGCACCCTTTCTGTAAGACAACTCAAAGGAAAAGAAGCCTTTTCAAAGGTAATATCGAGCCATTGCACTCTCTCTTAAGGTGCCAGGTATGGAAGGGAGAATGACAGATGCCTTATGGAAATGGTCTACGAAACTTTTATTCTTCTAAGTAATAAAGCACATAGCATGATTCTCCCTCTCTCTCTCTCTCTCTCTCTCTCTCTCTCTCTCTCTCTCTGCCCACCCCCTGCTAGTTTCCAGGAGAATACTTCTCTAAAATTCATTTTTTTCTATTTTGGAATAAATTATCTTTATACAGTAATTTAAACACTGATTTCCATTAACCTTTGGCCCTGAGTTTTCTTCTAACATAGAAGAATTCATTTTGAGAGGCACTCAGTTACCATTCTATCTGTGCTGTAAGTATGGGACTTTGTACAAATGCCCTTTTTGAGGGCCAAAAATTTCAATACACTTTGTTCTACTTTGTGAACCAGGTCTGGATCTGCACAGAGAAAGTAATGCTGAGCTGTCGAGTCCGCTCAGGTCTCCCTCCTAACCCTCCTCTGCCTTCCCCTAGTTTGTTTATCCTCAGGTCTGACACTGAGGAGTGCGTAGTCTTCAACTGAAATGGCACTATAGTTAGTTCTCATTGGAAACAAACAAGTGTATTTCTGGAACCTGCTTGTCTAAAATAGCCAATGCCTTTGTAAAGACAGCATATTCAATATCTATTGTATGGTAGCTAGCTATATACATAGATTGACTATTTTTAGTCCTGGTTTGTGTATTGTTGAGCTATAGTAGTTTGCTTTATCCATTTGTGGGATTAAACAATACTGTTTATTGGTTGTAAACTTTTATAAAATCTCTTTGGGTTTTTTGTTTGACCCAAATATAATGTAAGTCTCAATGACAAAATACACAAAGTTAACCAGAGGTGAGTGAAAATATAGCCCTTCCCCAGTTTTGTCTGTCCCTATAATGCACGTGCATTGCTTTGTAATATGCTCTCACTAGCATGAATGTGCTATGACTACTTCATGAGGTTTTAATTTGTTTCACCTATCATTGTGATGGAAAATGCTGTATCGCTGACAACAATGAACTGTAACCAGTTATTTACTGCATAAACTATTTGTCTACTGACCACTCATGGCTCTGTTTCTTTAAGAATACCAACAACAATGGGCCGGGCGTGGTGTCTCATACCTGTAATCTCAGCACTTTGGGAGGCAAAGCAGGAGGATCACCTGAGGTCAGGAGTTCTAGACCAGCCTGGCCAACATGGCGAAACCCCGTCTCTACTAAAAATACAAAAATTAGCCGGGTGTGGTGGCACGCACCTGTAATCCCAGCTACTCAGGAAGCTGAGGCAGGAGAATTGCTTGAACCCAGGAGTTGGAGGTTGCAGTAAGCCGAGATTGTGCTACTGCACTCCAGCCTGGGCGACAGAGACTCTATCTCAAAAAACAAAACAAACAAAAAACAAAAAACAAACAAAAACCAACAACAACAAAAGCCATACCACACATACATATACATATACTCTAGTTTGCTCCTAAAGTATTAGATTTATGTCCTTGCGACTTATATTGGGATAAACCATAAAGCCAGGGATTTCCCCAAATGTGTTCATCTGAATTTTACCACAGTAAGTATATGTCCTCAAATTTTTGAAGACTAACAGTTCCAAGTGCTAATCGAACTGGCGTTCCCTGCAGGGCAGGGCTGGGCCTGCTTTTACCCACCAGTCAGAGCCAAGTGGTGGGCCCAGGGCCCAGACTTAATTTTTGTATGCAGCCTATAGTTTCTCCCCTGAATAGCCTCAGGGCCAAAGATACATCATCTGCTGTCTCAGCCAGAATATCAGAGCCAAAAGGTGCCTCCTATCCTACACTTCACACTCAGAGTGCTCAGCTGCATCAACCCCTTCAGGGTATAGTACATGAACTGAGGCTCCAAGAGCACTGAAGAGATTTGACCAAGGCTAAACAGAATTAGTGGCAAAGGCAGGACTGGAAGCCCAGGCCTCATGACTCCCAGGCCGGTAAGCCCTTTATCATAGTGGAGTTGGTTCTCTCTCTGGAGCCTCCTACCTACCCTCCACCGCACTCCAGGCCAGTCTCATTCTAAAGGTAGAGGCAGCTATGATGGTTGCAGCAGAGCCCAGCCTACAAGCCTTTGGAAGAGGCTATTTGTGAATCTGAGAATCTTTTTTTTGTTATCATCCTCCATGGGACTAAGAGTGCTCATCTCTCCCCACCTTTTTCCTCTTCTGTCTCTTACTCTTCCTGTCACATTCCTCGGGCATACACGTATCAAGTTCTTACTGAGTACCGGCTGGGGGGGGGTCTGGCCTATACTAAGCTAGGCAGACAGAAGAGGAACAGTCCATCTTGGGGAACTTGCACTCTAGTGGGAGAATGAAGCACACTCAGAGAATAGAGTAAGAAATTAAGACTTCCTTGGAGGGCAGTGGCAGCATGAGGGTAAGTAGAGTGGTAAGAACTACTAGAATTCCAAAAAGGGACAATCAACAAATGTCCAGTCGTTCTGCCCTAATCTCAGGTGGAAAATGAACTAGTCTGGTCATATCCCTCTCCACCTCCCCTCGGGCCTCATGTAATACCAAGTCCTTCACATCACCATGTTCCAATTATCCTGTACCCTGCACTTGTGCCCCCAACCATGCTTTCTCAACCTCTCCAGACTTTGACCTTCCTTCTACTCCTTGTTCTGACTAGTACTCTTGCCTTTAAAGATCCAGTGGCAATGTCCAACCTCCTGGTCCAGCCATTGTTAGTCCCTCCCCACAGTGGGCCTTGCAGGAATATTGAGCAATACCTCTTAGCTCTTGTCACTCACTTTGGCACACCGTCTCTACCACAAAACAGGGAGTTCCTTGGGCACGGGAACCATGTTATTTGCCACTATGAATTACCTATCAGAGGGGACTCTCTGAATTACTGTTGTTGAATAATAATATAATCTATGCTCCCTTTCCTTGACCCCTATCCTTGTTTCCCAGTTAAATGTGTGCATTTCAGGCTGGGCACAGTGGCTCACACCTATAATCCCAGCACTCTAGAGACTGAGACAGGAAAATCACTTAAGGCCAGGAGTTTGAGGCCAGGAGTTTGAGACCAGCCTGAGCAACATAGGAAGACCCTCATCTCTACAAAAAATTCAAAAGTTAGCCAGGTGTCATGGTGCACACCTGTAGTCCCAGCTACTCAGGAGGCTGAGGTGGGAGGATTGCTTGAGCCCAGTAACTGGAGGCTGCAGTGGCCCATGATTGTGCCACTGCACTCAAGCCTGTGCAACACAGCAAGGCCTTGTCTCCAACAATAAAAACAAAAATGAAAATTGTGTGCAGTTCAGACTTTCTAATCAGTCTATCTCTAATCAGACAGAAAACATCCATGGGCACTAGGCTAAGTAAGGTTGCTTCCTGACAGCTCCACTCCCCACCCACCAACCCCTGCCATCCGAAGCCCTTCAACCTGGCCTCAGAACTTCCAGGTTCCAGAAGGACACCAGCCAACAATGACCCTTGGCTCTTACTCTCTGGACCTGGACTAGAAATGAGCTCATGTAGTCTGCTTCTCATCTTTAGATCAGTCTTTGAGGGCCAGGGGAAAGCATAACAATGGGTTATTTATATAGAGACCTCAGTCCCAATTTCAAGGTTTATCAACCCTGGCATGAACCTACACCACTCACACATACAAAGCATAATATGCTTTAAACAACACTTTCCCATCTATTGTGTTTCAATCCTTATAAGCATGTGAGGCAAATATTATCTCCCTGCAGGTGAAAAAAACTGGCATGATTTGTCCAAGGTTGCTCCTCTTAAGTGGTAGAGCTTGTCTGGAACCCAGGTCTTTGGCGAGCTTTTTCCTGTATACCAGTGCATCTGAAACCTCAGTGTGCATCAGAATCACTTCAAGGGCTTGCTAAACCAAAGATTGCTGTCCACTCTCACCCCTTCTGATTCGAGTCAGGAGTGGAGTCCAATAATTTGCATTTCTAACAAGTACCCAGGTGATGTCCACATTTGCTAGAGAACACTGATCTATGCCGACCTATTAACTTGCTCTGTGGCCTTAGACAAATCCCTTTTTTTTTCCTATCCCACTGTCTCAATGCATACAATGGAGCAGGGTGGGGGTGTAGACTAGAACTGTGACTTCCAGACCTTATTTATTTTCTTTTAGCCGCAAAACCCATCTTTCTGGCCAGGTGCGGTGGCTCACGCCTGTAATCCCAACAGTTTGGGAGGCCGAGGCGGGTGGATCACCTGAGGTCAAGGGTTTGAGACCAGCCTGGCCAACATGGCAAAACCCCATCTCTACTAAAAATACAAAAAACAATTCGCCGGCCTTGGTGACGGGCACCTGTAATCCCAGCTACTTGGGAGGCTGAGGCAGGAGAATCACTTGAACCCGGGAGGCAGAGATTGCAGTGAGCCGAGATCGTGCCATTGCACTCTAGTCTGGGCGACAGAGTGAGGCTGTCTCAAAACAAAACAAAAACAAAAACAAAAACATCTTTCCAAAGAAATCTTATATATGATTCCAGTACATAAGAATCTGGTGAAGTGCTGGATGGGAACCCAGAGCTTGTGGCACCTATCTCCCCACAGAGCAGGCACTGGAGTACCTCCTGAAGTACACAACTGCAAATCCCTTCACTAGATGGAGCCTACATGTTTTTTTTTTTTTTTTAATTGAGACGGAGTCTCGCTCTGTCCCCCAGGCTGGAGTGCAGTGGCGCGATCTTGGCTCACTGCAAGCTCCGCCTCCTGGGTTCATGCCATTCTTGTCTCAGCCTCCCGAGTAGCTAGGACTATAGGCGCCCGCCACCATGCCCGGCTACTTTTTTTGTATTTTTAGTAGAGACAGGGTTTCACCGTGTTCGCCAGGATGGTCTCGATCTCCTGACCTCGTGATCCGCCCGCCTTGGCCTCCCAAAGTGCTGGGATTACAGGCGTGAGCCACTGTGTCCAGCTGCCTATATGTTCTTTGAGAACGCTTCCAGCTCTGACATTCCAAGATGCCAACAGACTTCTAGCATTTGCCATCATGACGGGACAGGGGAGAGTTGGAAGGAAACTGATGCTGCACAAGACTGCTTTGCCCATGCCTATTGCTTGGATCATACACAGGAAAGATCTTAACACTGCTGGGCTGTTGGACTAATGGACCCCTTTGACAACTTGATAAAATCTGTGGACCAGCCCCTTAGAAAAATGATTATACACATACCCACAATGATACTCAGTATATCCTTTGAAGTGTTGTAGACACTCTAGGGGTCCTAAATCCAAGTTAAAACTCTTGTCCGGGCTCTGGCACAGCACTTTTACCAAATTCCTCTTTGGCATTTTCTTAGTATAAGCCCTCTCCATCATTTCTTGGTGTGGCCATTTACAGAAATCCCTTAAGGCACCTAGCAGAATCATCAGGTTATCATTTGGTGACTCTGTCCTTCCTCACCACGCTGAAGGCTCTAAGAAATGAAAACATGGTTTATTCATCCCTATCTCTTGCTAGCTCAGGGCTGACATGGGGTAGGCACTCTAAGGTGAGGTGAGTTTCTGAGGGGATTTGGTGACCACAGAGAACAGTAGATCAGTCCCTAAGATATTTCTCTTGCTCTAATGCACACCACAAGGAAGCCCACTCTCATCTTTTCTAGGCCAAAAGAGTGCAGAAGTGACAAAGAAAATCTCTCTGGCTTTCAACTGCTGTTTGGTGTATAGTGTGAGCAGGTGTGGAGAATAGCAGGAAGCCTGTTGGGTAGCAGCAAGGCGGCCTGACTCTTCCCACTGTCAGGGAGACTCTAAACAAACCACCTGGCCACTTGCTAGGCTCTGTAGCCAGCAGTGCCTCTGGGGCCTGATGCTTCCAAGTGAGCTAGCCTCATACTACAGCTGAGAACAGAAACGGTTCGAGGAGTCCGGAATAAGATATGGGTGGAGCCTGGTTATGGGAGCAATCAGAGCCAGAGGCCCACAGGGCCTCAGGACCTGGTTCCTGGTCAAGCCTTGTCTGGAGCCTCCACAGTAAAGGGAAAACTATACTGGTCTGCCCCACACCCACCCTCTTCATCTCACAAACACCAAAACTACAGTTGCCTGTTTATTATTTTTCAAAACAAAACAAAAACAAAAGACATTCAAAATTCCCCTGTGGTGGACAACTGAGTTGATGTGGCTGATCCAGGCTGTCTCCCAGGTTGTCTCAGGGAGCATCAGTTGTACTAGGGGGTAGGCTGTTGCCCTGGCAGGGCTAGATGAACACTTGCACCAGGGATGGCCATCAGAAGAGCTGCAGGCCAGTTTTGAGCCCATGCAGCTGCCCCTGGCTCCAGAGAAGGCCCTCGAAGTTGCTGCTGCTGCTGTTGCTGCAGTTGCCACTGCCGACACCACAGCTCAGGCCCAAGGTGCTGAGGAAAGAGTGGGAGGTCAGTCAGGGAAGGAGGCAGCTTTAGGCTCTGGAGGGGCCAAGTGTGCTTGACATGTGTGTATCTGTGGGATGGGCCCACTCTCCTGTCTGGCTTTACAAAGAGGCTGGAGCAAATCCTAGAAACGACTTCATGTGGGCCCCAGGGGTGGCTTGGCCCTCTCCTCAGTTGAGGAAAGGAGGGAAGGAGGCAAGGAGCTTTTCAAATGAAGCTTTATGCAGAGTCCTAGTAGATAAACCAGATTAAAGTAGAGCTGTTTGGGTTGAGGCAGGGGAGGGGGCCCCACACCACCTGACTCCCAAGACATTGAAAGTAGCTGCCTTAACAGGGCCACCTTTCAAGGCCTTAGAGCTTGGGGGCCAGGGCACTCCAGGCTGGCTCCCTCCCACACCCAATAGCTGGTTAAGGGGTCCACGGCCAGGCTTGGGCTGTAAGACAAGGCCCACAATTGCAAGATTGCTTTAGGGAGGGTGGCTCTGCCCTCCTTCTCCCTGGCCCTGCTCATAACACTCTTGCTTCCCCTGCTTCCCGAAGGTCAAGGTCCTTCCAGCTGGGTGAGGGTGACAGCTGAGAGCAAAGCCATCATCCTACCCTCAGGCAGATCCATGGTTACACTACTGCAGCTGAAAAAACCCTTATAGATGATCTAGTCCCACCACCTCCCATCACCCACAATCTTACAGACAAGTTAACTGAGGCCCAGAGATGGGAATGGACTTGCCCAAGGCCACATAGCCAAGTCAGGGGTGGAGCTGAGACAAGGAGCAGGGATGGGCATGCCCCTCCACAGCAGAGGAAACCTCCTGACTACAGTTGGTGTGGGAGCTGGGCTGAATCAGCTTCCTTCTTGACTGAACAGCTCCAGCTGCCCACACTTCACCCTTGATATCCATGGTACTCAATAAGCCATCCTTACCCAGGTCCAGGCTGGGTGGGAAGGACGGGTAAGGGCACCTCTGTCTCAGACATGTGAATCCCACTCCCAACTACAGATCTCCTGGCTTCCCCAGCTGCCGCCTCTCCTCTCCAAGAGGCCTGCTGGCCCTGGCCCATGGCCTTGGACAGAGTCCATGGCATTGCCTTGGGTCTGGTCTGCTTCTGGGGCCCCTGGATTCTATAGCCCTCTCCCAGAATGTCCAGATGAAGAGGGGTTCATCTCCCAGGGAGTGGGCAGGCAGCAAAGGGAAAGACTCAGTTTCAGGGCCCTGCAGGGGTTCCTCTCTAGTACTCACAGGATTCCCCTGGTCAGAATGGCCCAGCATTCTGGAATGTATAGGTCCTTTGGATGGGCTCCTTTGTGTTACCAGCATAGCCCCTCAGCAAGGGCTGCTTGGTTCCTGGCTCCCTGGTGACCCAAGGGCTCCCACGCCTGTGATTCAGAGGCGAGTTTCGAGGGACAGCATGAAGCCCTGTGCAGGCCTTGCTACCAAGGTGCCTGGACAGTGTGGGGAGGCCTACTGACTACTCTGTGCACATTTGGACAAATCCCTTCCCCTTTCTGGGCCTTAGTTTTCTCCTCAGGAACATGAAAAAGCTGGATGAGAGCATCTATTCTTGACCTTTTAGGAGTGGTGGACCAGTTAAGAGAATCTGCCGAAAGCTATGGACCCTACTCCTCCCAAAATGTGTGCACAGACACACACACACACGTCCATCCATAAGCACAAACTGAATGCAATCTGAGAGGGATGCTAAGCCCAGCTTGTGTGGCTACTTCACTGGCTCCCCACACTAGGGACAGGGAGAGCTGGCAAGGGCCCAGCCAGGGACTGGGGCTTACACTTCACTCATTTAGGCCCTGACTGGGGACAGCTACCTCCCCCACCCACCTCACCTTGTCTTCTCTCCCTCCCACAGGTGGCAGAGAAAGGGGGTGAGAAATCCTGTTGCCATGGGCACTCACTCAGTCTTGCATGTTGAGGGTTCCAGCCGCTGCTCTAGCACAGGCTGGTCCAAAAGATACATGGTGTCATAATTCTCCAGCATGAGCTCTGCTGGGTCCTCGGTCTGACCTGGCATTCGGCCTAGGGGAAATGTGTCCCATCGCACGTCTTCTGTGGAGCAAAGGGAAGTGGCAAGACTGGGCTGATGAGCTGGTTCTCCGACTGGTGTACAGGCCTGCTCACCTTGTCCATCCACCCACCCCACTTAGCACGGGTGGGCTCTCTCAGGATCTCCAGCTTCACTGCTCTCGGTATCACTTCTCATGAGCCCCTCTCCACCAGAGTGCTTCACCACACATTCTTTATGGTCCTTCTTCCCCTCTATTTGTTTACATATACAAGTATACAACTACAGACATTTTTGTCCCTCTTTGCTCTTTTCCTACTTCCCCAGGCATGTTCCCACACAGACACAAACAACAACTTCAGACCTGGCTGTATCACTGCTTCAACTTCTCATCCTCACCCCTATTTCCCTGTCTGCAGACACATACATAGGGACACATCATGGAGGGTCTGGATGTCCCAGAATTCCCAAAGCACCTCCCCCGCAAACCCCAAATCCACCAGTACCTCAGAGTATCTGAATGACCTAGATTTCCTACAAATCTACACACACACTCCCCTGCCTGTTTGAATACCACATATTTTCTTAATGCAGAGATACACACACACCCCCATGCCCATCTCAGGGTGGACTCCCTGAGATAATATGTTCCCCTGCCCCCTGCAGTTCTTGCCCCAAGATGCACAAGGTACACCCCTTTTCTGGGGAAGGGCTGTCTCACTACATATCCCACCTCTCACAGCCCCCCAAGTATGTATACAGAAGCACACATACATAAGCCCTTCACTCAGTGACTGTCTGTTCACTCCCTGCCTCCCACAAACCTCATTCATTGGCATACAACCAGGAATCTTCCTGTCCCTACCTCCCCACACATGTGTACACACAGAAGGAGCAATGGCAAAGGAGAGAGGGAAAGAGTTAACGTTCTAGACTTTCCACATTCACAACTCACATCCCCCCACATACAGATGCTCCACTTTAGAATGGGGATGCCGGGCATCCCCCATCCCACTCTGTCCTATCACTGAGACACCTACCACACAGTATTATATTAAATGTCCCTCCCCATCCTTCCACAAATGCATTCAGTGTTTTCAAATGAAGCCTTCGCTAGTGCATTCCACGTAGTTTCCATTTCTGGCCTTCTGCATCTCCCTGGTACTCAAAGAATTCTCCCTGTCATAATGCCCCTGGCATTCTATGTGTCAACCCTGGACCAACTTTTTATGTAACCCAGAGCTCCTCAGGAAGGACTGTTCCTCTACTTGTCCATCCCCCTCCCCTGGCTCTCTTACTGGAAGTTGTGCCTGTCTTAATGTCCTGCATTACTCCATGATACAGAGACACCTTCGTGCACAGGGACCACTACCCACATAGGCTCTGTCACTGACCCAATCATCTATCATCACTAATATCCCCAATGCTGTCTACATCACTGCCCCTGCTTCTTTATCCTGATACCCTTGTACATGTCCCCAGTGATGGTGTGAACATACAGGCCACCTCTGGATGGCTATATCTCATTGCCTGTTCCCACTACCCCTCCATAGATGCCAACCTCAATGCTGTCACTTTTCTCTCACAGACACCTATTAGCCCTCATGGATTTCAGCAACCCTGCCTCCTTTTCACAAAGCTGTACGACAGCCTGCTTGGCCATGACTTCTTTAACTGCCCCTACTTTTCCCTTTTTCCTACACACACACACACACACACACACACACACACACAATTCTGCTTATGCCAATGCCCCTCCCTTTCAATATTTACAAAGATCCCCCAACACAGCCCTCCTTGCCCTAAGTTATTTGTCACTGGGCCATGGTTTGGCCAGCAGGTACAGGCACACGCCCATATACACACACAGAGAGACAGATTTTATGTTTTATGTTCCAGCCCTTCCACCCTGTCCATACAAGGGCAAACAAAGGCCATAGTATCTTTCTCTATAAACTCATTCACTGCCTCCCCTCTCACTTTCTGCCACTGCCCACCCCACACCACACAGGCCCAGCTGTTCTCCCTCCCTCCCCAGGCTTCAGCACACAGACTCCACGCTGTTCTGTCATTCCTTCCGGGTCTTCCAGCCTCCGAGGTTCCTGTTCATTAACCTAAGCAAGGGTACTCAAAAGGAAGAACAGATCCCTATCACTAACCCTCCCTGCAGCCTCTTCCTGGCTTCAGTCTCACTAATTTGTGTGCTCACCTAAAAATCACAGCATTCCTTATTCTCTCTTGTGATTTCACTTCCTGTTTCTCTGACTTAATGCCCTAGGTTCCTTCTTTCTAATACACACAGCAAAATCTTGTCTCATGACCAGCCAGCCTCGAGGCACACACACACATACACAGAAAGCACTGTCTCACTGCAAGTGAAAAACACGTGCAGAACCATATACATACACACTCCCTACTTTTTGCTATCTTCTGCCTCTATGTTACTGCCCAGGGCTCACACCCATGTCATCCTCTCAGAATGTGCTCTTTATATGAGGTAGCCAGCAGCCTGACAGTGGTCCCTGGCACTCATAGGCTCCATCCTAAGAGGCGGGAGAAGCCACCTGTCATCTATGCACCAGGCTGCCTCCAGGCTTGCCTCACATTGGCTACCTCCTGCTACTTTCCATCTCTTCCTAGGGTAGAAGGAAGCCTCAAGAGCCAGCCAAAGAGAAAAGAAGTTCATGTGGGGACAAAGTAGTTCTTACCTGAGCTAACCTGCCATGCAGAGCCCTGCAAAGCTCCTCTTTTCTGGGCCAGAAGCCTAGCATTCTCGGCAGTGGGGGACTCTTGCCCTGTAGAGAAAGGCCCCACCTCCATTCTGTCTTCCTCTTCATCATCTTCATCATCGTCTTCATCATCTTCATCCTCCTCTTCCTCCACTTGGTCATTTTCTTCCTCCTCCTCTACCTGGTCTGGCAAGACCTCGTTCTCCTCCTTCTCCTCTTCCTTGACATCATTAACATTGCCCTGCTCCTCCTGCTGCTGGGCCTTTGCTTCAGACCCGAAGCTGGAGCTGGCTGGTTTGATGCTCCAATACAGGCTGTCTAGTGTATATGGAGACTTCCCAATGGGGGAGGCCTCAGAGCCCTCCTGCACCAGGCTGTTTTCTCCACTCTGGGTATAAATGGAACAGATGCGCAGCAGCTTCTCCTGCTCCTCGTCTGGCAGGCCCTGCCCCATGGCTTTGAAGATGCTGAGCAAAGGGAGGGATGGGGTAGGAAAGATTCAAAATCCCAAGCCACTTCATACCCCAACACTCCAGGGTTTGAACTTGGTCTCTGAACTTCCAGACCTGCCTCTGAAAGGCAGTGTAGTAGAGCAGACAGAACATAGAAACAACAGGACCATGGACCCCGAACAAGCTCTGTGGTTCATCTCTGTGCCTCACTTCCATTCTCAGGTAAAATGAGGACAATAATGATACCTAATGTATAGGATTGTTGGGAGGAGTAAATAAGAAAGCTCACATAGAATGCCTGGCACAGTGCCTGGCACATAGTGGGCATGCAATAAATGATAGCTATTAGTCTGCACTTAAAAGCTACATAAATACACAAAACAGCCAACAGGCCTGCAGGGCTGGAAATGAGCAGATCCCTCTCTTCTCTGGCCTAGCTGAGCAACCTGTCTTGAGCTCCAAGGATATGCCTGGAAGTGTTCTGGGCTCCTTCTGCGTGGAACACAAACTGTGATCCCTTTATGGGAGCAGCTACAGCCCAGCCTGGAATGGAGGAAAAGAAAAAAAAAGCAGCGGCTGACAAGACAAAGCAGGATGTGGGAGGGAGGCCAGATGAGCACTGCAAACCTACTGCAGGCACTGCGGGGCTGAGGGAGACAGAGAGCACGAGGAGGGCAGGAAAGACCAAGGGAGGGCTTTCGTGCAGGAGGTAGGGCCCGGGAAGCCCAGAGACAAGAGCAAGCACATGGTGCTGCTGCGTGCAGTGAGTAGCCCAGCTAGAGGGCACGGCCTGTGCTGAGGAGCCGTGGGAGGAAGAGAGGGCTGGGAAGTTATGTGTGTGCATTGGTGTGTGTGTGAGGGGTCACTTGCCAATTCTGAGTACACATGAAGGCCATGTTTCTGAAGATCACCATGGTGACCATGTGGAAGCTGGCCTGGACAGGCAGCCTGGAGGCAGGGAGACCAGGGAGGAGCCTGTTCCGACAGTTGAGGCCAGAGTCGGGGAGGGCTGACCTGGGGCACTGGCAGTGGAGATGGGATGGAGTGAAGCTGTGAAGGATACACAGACAGACAGAGAGCAGGGCTTGGTGACTGATGGCAGGGGTCAGGCAGAGTTAAAGATGATGACACTGTGCACACAAAAGACGGCGCCAACAGCAAAACCACCAACGGATACAGAGCTGCTGGGAAGGGGAGCTCGAGGTGAGAAAAGGGTGAGTACCCCTCACAGAGCCTCTCATAGAACCTGGTACCTAACGGGCACCCGGTCACAAATGGATGCGGATGGTTCACAGACGGGCCATGAGCTCAGCAGGCTGTTTTCTCTCTGGGCACATGCAGACTGGTCACATATGCAGGGTGACTGGTCAGTGGGGGCAGGGCTGGGGGGCTGATGACTTGACTGGGAGATCCTGTCTATGGAGCCAATTTCATATTCCAAGGGGATAGTAGTTCAAATTAAATTGATATTGGCTGGCTGGGGAAAGTGCTTGAAAAGCTTCCAGCCCTATCAGATGAAAAGCCAGAGAGAAACTTTGTCCTCTCATGGTGTCCATTAGTGTGATTAATAACAAATATTCCCAGACACTTGATACTGGCAAAACGCCTCATCAGCCTGCTTATGATTACCCACCTGCTATCTTGAGCCATTAGTCTGACCACTAAGGTGCAGGGGTGATGCGAATCTTAAAATACACCCCCTTCCTCGAGTATGTCTGGTCATAGCTCAGGACTGAGAAGGTCACAGAATTCAGGCTGATGGAATGAAGGTGGACTTTGGGCTCACACCACCTGGGCCAAGATCCCTGTCCCACCATCAACAAATGTGTGGCTATTAGGTAAGTCCCATCACTCCTTAGAGCCTCAATGTCTTATCTGTCAAATAGATTATAATACATAATACTTCCACCTCCCAAGACTGCTGTGTCAAAGTAAATGAAATTAACCTCTACAAAAAAACACAGCACCATGCCTGACACTTAATTTCCAATAGTATCTTTTATTTTTTCTCTGGGGTAAACAAAAGCCAAGTTCTGTGTTTAACAGATGCTTTCTGCAATAATACAATCTAGTGGAGTATTACAGAAGAGCATGGGACTAACGACAGGCTATCTGGATTCTGGCCCCAGCTCTGACTTGCAGCATAATACCTGGGCAAACACCCTCTGTTCCCCACTCTGTGTAATGGGGTGATTAGGACTAGATTCACTGCTTATCTGGGAAAGGCAGGATCTGTGCACAAGAAATCGTACCCAAGTGAGCCGCTGTTACTGCTGGCATGTCTCGCATCCCTCTGGTATGCTTGGGTTGGGAGAAGATCTCTGTGGTCCAGACTTCTCCAAGACCAGCAGCTTCCACTCTGCAGGCACTTAGGATTGGAAAGTACCTTGAAGGCCACCTATCCAAACCTCTCCATGCTGCTCTTGTCATTCCCTCCCTCCCATTACATACACATGCCATGTTCCTTCTGGACTTTGAAACTTGCTTTATTCTTTCTCCTGCTTGAATTGTTCAAATGCCTCCTCTCGAAACTCTGACTCATCCAGGCCCTTTTGGTTCTCCTCCCAATTTCCCACCCATCCACATCACTTCTAGTCTGGAGCACACATCTGGCAATGTGGCTGTTCAGTCCCAATTTCTGGAAGTCTTGCCTTGACTGACTTTGTCTACAAAGCCACTTTTAAAATCTTACAAATACCTCTGTGTCCCAAATGTCATCAGGGTTAAAGAGACTTTTGGACTCAATAGGGGGATCAGGGACTAAGAGGGTCTTGGCATCCAGACTCCCACTTCATTCATTCCCCAGGCACTGGGTCAGCTCCCACCAAGGACAGCACTGCTAGGAATGAGAGAGCAGAGCATGGTTCAATTCAACAACATTTACTGAGGCCTGTTTGGTGCCTAGACTTGTGTGGTGTGCTGGGGCACAGACAGCTGATGTAGAGTCCTTGCCCTTGAAAAGCTTAGTCTGATAGAGGGAAGGAGACACTAGGGGAAGTAGACACGGCAACACAAAACCTCAGATTTGGGAAGTATTCGAGAGTCAACAGGACAGGGTAGATGGTGCCGCCACCAAGTGAGATAGGGAACAGAGGAGGAAGACCACTTTAGAGTTGAGATGGGGACTAAGACGACCAATTCTCTTTTGGTCACAGTAAGGTGCCTGTGGGCCATCCAAGGGGAGATGTCTCACATGCAGTCGAGTACAGGAGGCTGAATCTTGGGGGAAGGGCCAGAGCTAGACAGATTTGGGTCTCAGCACTTTATAGGAACTAGTAATAAGCACAGGCATTTTTCAAGGAGGGGGTGGTAAACAGCATCAATGCAGCAGACACAGAGACTGACAAGGGCCCACTGATTTGGTAACTAGGAGGTCAAAGCAACTCTGGGGGTGAATATCAAATTGCAGCAGGTTGAGGAGTAAGAGGTAGTGAGGAAATGGAAAGTGTTGAGTGTAGACTACTCTTTTGAGATGTTTTGATGGGAAGGGTGGGAATGATAAGCTGATGATAACCCAACAGAGGGATGCAGGGTCAAAGGAGATTTTGCTTGTGTTGCTGTTACTGTTGTTTTGTTTAAGATGAGAAAAGCTCAGGCACGTTCCTAGGTTGAAGAGCAAGAGCCAGCAGAGCAAGGTAGAGGCTGGGGTGAGGCCCCAGCGATGCTGGCAGAGGTGGCTCCAGAGCACAGGTGGAGGAGCAGGCTTTGAGGTGGGGCAAGGCCACCTCATCCTGAGACTGGCGAGAAGGTTGAGTGCAGCCGCAGATCAGTTCACGAGGGCTGGACCTCAGGTCGAGGGGGCCCTGCCGGATGCCTCCATGTGCTCGAGGAAGCTAGGGTGAAATGGGAGAGGGGGAGGGGCTTGAGGTGAGCGGTAAGGGTTTAGAATAGTGAGGAAATGGGAGAGAAAGTGGTCAGAAAACAAGTAAAAGTTCAGACAAGCAGAACTGAGGCCTCGCCCAAGATTAAAAATCATACCTCTGCAGTGGCAGCAATCCGCAGGGCTATGTGGTTTTCTCCAGCAGAGCTCAGCTACCCGGGCTGAGGAGCAGGGGAAGCAGAATGGGGAGGATCAATTATAGCTCAGGGGTTTGCAAGTCAGATATGGCCAAAGGATGGGCAAAGCTGAAGGTGCTGATGATGAGTGGCCGAACTGAGCAACCACAGACAGGATAGAGGGGAAGCAAGGTCAAGGGATGCAGGAAATGGAGGGATGGAGATCTGGATGCAGGCAAAGAGCAAATGTCATGGGATGCAAGGGTGAGAACTAGAAGGACGAGAAGTGGTGGTCACCGAGTGGGATGCTGGGATGTCAGCTTTCAGAGGTGGAACAGCTCCGAATGATGGAAATGGGTTGCTGAGTGTAGTGGAGAATGAAAGTCACTGGAGTTGAGGAGCTGCAGAGTGTCAGATGAGTCATCCAAATGAAACAGATATTGCTCAAGAAAGCAAGAAGGAAATCAGGTGCTAAAGGCTTCCATGATTATGAGGGAAGTGGCTCAGGGTCAGGAAATGACAGAGAAAAGGAAAGGGAGACAACCACAGGTATTTACCAGTGCAATATTCAGTTTGACCATAGAACCCAGGGTGGATGGGGTAAAGGAGACTCACAGGAGGTATGGCTACCATGGTAAGTTGGGCCAGAATCAGAAAGATCTTTGAATGTCAGGCTAAGAAGCCTAGACTTAACAGGAAGGCAATAGGGAGCAACTGAAGGTTGCTAAGCAACTATCAGAGGTATACTTTGGAAAGATAATAGAGGAAACAGCACTGGGCTTGGAGTCAGAAGACCTGGGTTCAATAATAAACAGCAGCTACCATTTATTGTGCACTTACTCTGTGCAGGCCACTGTGCTAAGCACTCTAGGGGGATTGTCTTATCCATTCCCACACTGGACTCAGTTCAGTCAAGTCTTAAGCTGTATGATCTTAGGTAAGAAAACCCTACCCCTCCCCTCTCTGGACTCAGTTGTCCCATCTGTCAGTGGTAGTGAGACTGGGCTAGATTGTCCCCAAAGGGCCCTTCTAACTCAGTCATTCTAGGGCAGTGTAGCCCCGAGGCTTGAAGCGCCTCACCCTCTTACCGGATGGAATTCAAGAGACTTACATCCGAAGGAGTTGGGGGCTGGCCCAGCAAGGTGAGCCCAAGCAGGACTCAACCATCCGGGGCCAGTCAAGGGAGGCGGAGCAGTTGAACAGCCTCCAGCCCCTTCTTGCTTCCCACTGGCCTGCAGAAAATCGGCGAGCATTCCGTCCTGAGAGAGAAGAGAGGATCTAAGGAGAAGGAAGCAGTGAGCCCCCCACCCAACATTTCACCTCAGAAAGTTTGGCTCTGTCCCTCCCCATCCCCCCAGACTCCCCACCTATACCTCCCAACTGCTCAAAGAATTCAGGGCACTTTGCCCCAGCCCAGTTTAGTTGGCTCTGAGAAGAAAAGGAAAAGGGAGATTTGTCCACTGCTTCCGCGGGGCCCTCTTGGGCAAACCTAAACCTTTAACACGGGAGGTGTTTGCCTGGTGCTTCTTAGCAGAGAGCTGAGGACAGCGGCAGAGGCTCCTGCCTGGGCTGCCTTAGGCCCTAGGGCTAGGGCTAGTCTCCCTCACCAGTCTTGGTGTTGGCCACGATCAGTTCAACGGTCCATCTGAGGATGTAGGTAGGCCGGATCCCGCTGATCCCCAAGGCTGGCAGTTCAGAGAGCATCCTCTCCAATAGGGCCTGCGTGAAGTTCTGGGAGTGCAGGCCCCTGAGCAGGGGCTGCCAGAACTGAGAGAACGGCTTTGGCACCAGGACGTCATTCAAGTCCACGTTTTCTGGTTTGTAAGGGACACCCATTTGAGGGGGCAATAGGAGGGAGAGAGCAGGAGAGCACGAAAGAGAGAGCAAGAGACAGCAAGAGAAAGGAAGTGAGAGTGAGAGCAAGAGAATGTGTGCGCGCGCATGAGCCAAGCCCCCCACCAACAACAGAGTTGCCACCGCAGAACAAAGGAAAGAGGAGAGCAGAACAGTGGGGAGAGAGAAACCAGTTAGTATCTGGCAACCAACAACTGACTCAAAATAAAGTATAAACAAAACAGAGATCTGGTTCTAGCTTCAGCTTTGTCAATAACTCACTGTGTGACTTTGGGTCAGTACCTTCCCCTCTCTGGACCTCAGTCTGACCATCTGTAACATGAGGATGTTGGACTAGATGACCTCACAAGGCCCCTCCAATTCTGCTGTTCTAGCTCTCTAGCTAGCAGCTAAATCACAATGAACATGGCACAATAATGTCATTAAGACTCCCCGACCCCACCCCATCCCACCCCACCCCATTCCAGACCACTTAAGGACAGCCCCACAACTGTCAGTGGGGCTACCTGTTCTGCTCAGCCAGAAAGGCTGAGGGAATTTCAGAGACCGCGGAATGGCAGGAAACAGCCTTCACACCCCAACCCAGGGCCCCCCAGCCCATCCCAGGTGTTCCCACCCAAGAATCAGAACCCTAAGGGTGCAGTGAGCCCCCAGAACCCTACCTTCATACTCTATCTGCAAAGCTGCCAACTGTTCAAATGTGGGGACAAGGAAGCCATCATCCAGAAAAGCATCCAGCACAGCCTCCCTGGAACAAGAGGACACTAATTTAGCAAAGTGATGCTGGCAGAAGACCCTCTCCTACTCCTCCACCTACCTCCAAAGCAGTTAATGCCTTTGGCTCAAGTGGCTGAAGCAGTATAGGGAGAGGGGTGGTGGGTGGGTAGGAGTGGGGAGGAAGGGAGTTGACAATTGGATCTTAGGCTTCAGCCTCCTCGGGCAGGGGCTGGTTAGAGGCTGGGATCAGTGGGTTTTGAACAAGTGCTTACCAAGCACTAATGCTGATCTATGGCCCATAATGAGGGCAGTAGTGTCTGAATACACTTCAACACACAGACAGGAAAAAGTTCCACATCCACAGAGGAAGGAATTAAATGCCTGGGATCATGGGGTCAAGGGCTTTTAGACTCAGTTCTTGCAGTCTGTTTCTCTTAACCACTCCCCAGTACCCTACCCCTTCTCTTCTCCCTGGCTACCTTCTTTTAGATCCTAGAAGTAGAAACCTTGGGGACCCAACTGCTAGACCAAATATGGTCCACAGGCCTTATTACTAGGGGTTCTAAAAACCCAGAACAAAGTTAGAGGGGTTGCAGGAATAGGCTATAGAGGTAAATCACCCATCTCTATCTATTAACCCATTTATGCCTAGTGTTCCATTATTGGAACCGCCAGCATAAATGGGTTAACAGCTCAAACCTACACCAGCAACAGCAAGCTGATTCCTCCAGAGTTAGTGGCTTCCCAAGAGGCTCTCTGCTACAGTTTGGATGTTTGTCCCTTCCAAATCTTATGTTGAAATTTGATCCCCAATGTTGACCTTGGTGCCTGTAGAAGGAGTGTGGGTCACTGGGTCGGATCCCTCATGAATGACTTGGTGCTGTTCCCACAGTATCAAGTTCTTGTTCTATTAGTTTCCGCAAGAGCTGGTTGTTAAAAAAGAGCCTGACATCTCCCCCTCCACCTTGCCATCTGATCTCTGCAAAGTGGGCTCCCCTTTGCCTTCTGCCATGAGTGGAAGAAGCAGCCTGAGGCTCTCACCAGAAGCAAATGCTGGCACCATGCTTCTCGTACAGGATACAGAAGCATGATATAAACAAACCTCTTTTCTTCATAAATTACCCAGCCTCAGGTATTCCTTTATAGCAACACTAAACAGATACAGACATTCTCCTAGCTGACCAAGCCTAGACGTGGAAAAAAGAGCTCCCAAGGTGTCCTAATGCCTGGAAAATTGACATACTTAGATCCCTCCCTCCAGCATTACCAGGCAGACACTACTGTGTTAGGGGCATAGTTTTCCCAGCTGCTAATGAAGCCACCGCCAACTCTTTTGCTGAAAGGTAGAGCCAAGAAACCTAGGCTGGGCAAACACTGATAAAATACTTTTGAAACTAGTATCCTGGACATGAATAGAAGACTCCAGGGGCAATCCCAGCCTACACTGTAGTTTTCACCCAGGGTTAATCTGCCACCTACACCACCTACCTACACTCTCCAACTTCTCTCTAGCTGAGGTTTAGCACTGCCTCCACAGGTTCTTAGAGGAAAGTCCCCCAAAGCCCTTCCAGCTGAATTTAGGTAGAAAGCCCCCAAGAGCTAGGGAGGAAAGAAGAATGGGCAGACATACTATGTGCCTGCTCTGGACTGAGCTGAGCACTTTGTTTTGGAAAAAAAAGGCTCACAGCCATACTTGAGAGACAAGGAACTTAGTCTCTAGGAGCCAGACCCTGAGAAGGTCCTGCCTCTATTCCCCTAATCATGACTATCCAAGGGATGCTAATACACTCCAATGGCAGTTCAAAAGAAAACACCAGGCTGGGCGTGATGGCTCACATCTATAATCCCAGCACTTTAGGAGGCCAAGGCAGGCGGATCACCTGAGGTCAGGAGTTCCAGACCAGTCTGGCCAACATGGCAAAACCCCATCTCTACTAAAAATACAAAAATTAGCTGGGCGTGGTGGTGCTTGCCTGTAGTCCCAGCTTCTTGGGAGGCTGAGGCAGGAGAATCCCTTGAACTCGGGAGGTGGAGGGTGCAGTGAGCCGAGATCGTGCCACTGCACTGCAGCATGGGCAACAGCGAAACTCCGTCTCAAAAAAAAAAAAAAAAAAAAAAAAAAAAAAGACAAGACAAGACCAGGCCGGCTGCAGTGGCTTACACCTGTGATCCCAGCACTTTGGGAGGCCAAGGCAGGAAAATCTCTTGAATCCCCAAACTTGAAACCAGTCTGGGCAACATGGTGAGACCCCACCTTTACAAAAAATTAAAAAATTAGCCAGACATGGTAGTGCATGCCTGTTGGTCCCAGCTACTTAGGAGGCTGAGGTGGGAGGATCTCTTGAGCCTGTGAGGTTGAGGCTGTGGTTAACTATGTTCGCACCAATGCACTCCAGCCTGAGTGACAGAGCATGACTCTATCATAAAAAAAGAGAAAAGGTCAGGCTCAGTGGCTCATGCCTGTAATCCCAGCACTTTCAGAGGTCCAGACAGGCAGGTCATTTGAGGCCAGGAGTTCGAGACCAGCCTGGCCAACATGGTGAAACCCTGTCTCCACTGAAAATACAAAAACTAGCCAGGCGTGGTGGCTCACATCTGTAGTCCCAGCTACTCTGGTGGCTGAGGCATGAGAATCACTTGAACCCAAGAGGTGGAGGCTGCAGTGAGCCAAGACTGCACCACTGCACTCCAGCCTGGGTTAACAGAGAAAGATACTGTCTCAAAAAAAAAAAAAAAAAAAAAAGACAAGACTAGCAACACCTACCATATTATCTTTACCTCAAACTTAGACAAGGGCTAGGCAGTGAGGTGGTAATTATCAAGGGATTTTCCTAGTTGTCAAGAGCTCCACATGCCACCCGACAGACAGGAAAGCAGCTGGCCAGGAGATGGATGACAGTGGGCATTCCTGCCTCTGGCCATTCTAGTATAGGCAACCCCCACCTGGAAGCTGGCAGGGTCGAGGGCAAACAGTTCTGCCAAATGTAGGGTCACTGTGGAGGGGATCAGGATTATCCCTGGGATTCTGTGCAGCAGAGATTGGCAAGCTAGGATAGGGAAACCAATTTCAATGAGGCTGCTACCCTCTATCCTAGAGAATACGCAGCTCCCAGTTACCTAGTTACACACCTGTTCTCGCATGTAACGCCCTTGAGCTCTGCCAGGACACATTCTACACGTGGGGACGGGTTATTCCACGCCTTAATGGCCTTAGGTAAATACCTAAATTTCTCCAGCACCTGCCAGTAAAGAGGGTCCCATCAGAAGGCTGGTTCAGCCAAGCAACCCACCTCCACCCCTCCAGGATCCCTTCCCATAGGACCTCTCAGCACTGCCCTGCAGGGGACAGGGCAGGGCATGCAAGGGTGGGCCCATAACTTCCCTATTGGCCTTGCAACTAAAAATAGCCTGACTCTCAAATGCGAGACTTTCTCCTCTTTCTCTCTCCCTCCCTCCTCCAACTGAATTTCCTGTGGGCAAATACTGAGATGTTCAATGGGGGAATTTGGCTGGAGATACAGACTCTTAGGCCAAAGGGCCAGGGATAAGGGGAGGCAATGAGTTACAGAAGAAAGGTAACTGGGAGATCCAGGTACTAATCCTGGTTCTATCATTAATTGTATATGTGACTTTGGGCCTGTCCCTTCACTCATCCATGGCTTCAACTTCTTAATCTGTGAAACGGAAGGACTGAACTAAATGGTTTCTGAGTGACCTCCCTAAAAACAGCACCCCTCCAGCTCACCTGATTTAGGGAAGCTCTTGGGCCCATCTACTGGTCAGATGCGGAATTGCAAGGCTGCGCAACTACCCGCTCCCAGTTGTTCCCTACCACCCAGTGGGGCAGATTATCCGCAAACTTCATCATCTGTTCCCTTCCATCGGTGTGGAGGATCAGTCACTTGGACTCTGCTCCTCTTGTGTCCTTCCTAGTTCCCCCCTCTCTCTTTCCGAGTAGTTCCCTCACGCTTTGTCACTTTTCTTTCACATTCCTTCTCAAGACTTGTCTCAGGTAGCTGGCAAGAGGGAAGAAATGGCTGGGGCAGATGAGAGCACATCAAGTCCAGGGCACTTTCTTACCGTAAACTGCTCCTCTTCATATGATACCAGCAGTTCTCGGGCTCTTTCTGAAAACAGAATGGGGAAACAGATAGGACTGCCAGCCCAGACCCCTGTTCCTGATGGGATTCTGAGCCTCTCTCACCTCATTTCTTGAGTTGTAATTGGGGAACTAGAATTCTTTCCCCAACTACTTCACAGGGCTCAAGATGGTTTGTGAAGTGAATGTGACAGCCATTATACTATGGAAACTAGCCAGGAAGATGGTTTGTGACAGTAATTTTTTAAGCTAAGACTCACCACAGCCCCAGAGGAAATGCTGAGCCAGGGAAATAAACAGCATTAACTCTTAAGCCTGAGCCTTCTGGGCTCATGGGCCCCTTTCTGCCCTCCAAAACACCTACCATATAGCTCTTTATGACTCAGGGCCTTTTTGCAATGAGAATCCACCTCTTCGCTGCCTTTGCTGTCTCCATCGGCCTTTACATCTGACTCCGCACTTTTCCCATTATCCTGAGGCTCTGGTTTCTGTTCTGTGATGTCATCAACAACAATGTTCTTATCTTCCTCTTGATCCTCTTCCTCTATCCCTTCCCTGAACTCCTCCAACTCCCAGGTCTCTCTCAGGCTGTTCTCCAGTTGGCGGCACCAATAGGTCTTCTGGAGCCAATCTAGGACAAAGTAGCAGCCTAGAGGAGGGAAGGAAGGCAGTGCCACAGGATCAGGCAGGCAGCTAGCAGGCCTCCAGCCTCATCTTGTGGGCATTATAGGAAGGCCCCAGGAAAAGGCTTGGCTCCAAGTTTCAAATCTCAAATATCCAGAAGCAGCCTCTTTCACTCTGGGTTATCCCCGTTCTTTGCTTTATCCTGCTCACAAGCACCTTTACTAGAAAAAAACTATTATTGGACTTAGAGACGGGATGCCAAAAACAGCAAGTGGCTAGTAAGTGGGAGAAGTAGGAATCAGCCCCATTAGCTAGTTACATGGCGTTGGCCAAGTCTCCCCTTTCCTAGATCTCAGTTTTCCCATCACAAAAGGTGAGGCTAAATCCGGGACTCTTAATCGGGATGGGGTGGATGTCCAAGGAACTCCTGGGTTCATGACACTGCTGATGGCTCATGTCTGGCAACCTCCCCACCTCAACTACGGAGAGGTATGTGAGACTAATGAGGGACTACGTCAGGAACAACATTTAATGGGGGAGTGGCCGGGCACTGTGGTTCACGCCTATAATCCCAGCACTTTGGGAGGCCAAGGTAAGCAGATCACTTGAGGTCAGGAGTTTGAGACCAGCCTGTCCAACATGATGAAGCCCCAACTCTACTAAAATACAGCCCGGTGCAGTGGCTCATGCCTGTAATCCCAGCACTCTGGGAGTCCGAGGCAGGCAGATCATGAGGTCAGGGGTTCAAGACTAGACTGACCAATATGGTGAAACCCCATCTCTACTAAAAATACAAAAAAAAAAAATTAGCCAGGCATGGTGGCGGGTGCCCGTAATCCCAGCTACTCAGGAGGCAGAGGCAGGAGAATCACTTGAACCCAGGAGGTGGAGGTTGCAGTGAACTGAGATTGCGCCACTGCACTCCAGCCTGGGTGACAGAGCGAGATTCTGTCTCAAAAAAAAAAAAAAGTTAATCACGCGTAGTAGCGTGTGCCTATAGACCCAGCTACTCAAGAGGCTGAGGCAGGAGAATCACTTGAACTCGAGAGGTGGAGGTTGCAGTGAGCCAAGGTCGTGCCACTGCACTCCAGCCTGGGCAACAGGGTCAGACTTGTCTCAAAACAAACAAACAAACAAAAACAATTTAAGGGCAGGCAAAAACACCCCTGTAGTCAAGGTATCAAAATATGCCAAGCCATGTTGGAAGCTGAAACAAAAGGAGAAATCAGTAATACTAATCCTGCTTTATTTAACGTTTTGATATTATGTTTATCATGAATTTTTCCACATTAATATGTTATTTATCTTGATTATGGAACTTTTGACTTCTCCCCGCTTTAAATGTTGTGCCCAAGGCGAGGCCTCACTTCTTTCACCCTAGTCCCAGCCTTGGCTCCAGGTGAAGACCCTCCTGCCTATCCCTCTACCCTTAGTGCCACCAAGCCCAGGCCCCTGGGTTTAACTGTAATAGGTATACCCTCTGAGGACTTACCTCTGCGGCAGTCATTTATATGGGGCATTTTCTTGTGGGTCAACTCATGGCGAAGGTCAACAATCCAATCCGGAATGTTTACCTGATTACAGGGGAGGGTGTGAGTATAGAAATTGGAAAATATTAAAGCTGGAAGGGAGCCAGAGATTAATTATCCTGACCACCCTCTGCCCTATTTCACAACTAGAGAAACTGAGGTCCTGAAAGAAGATTCCAATCATAGTGACAGAGCCAAGATCAAAAACCAGCTCTCCTTATTCTTTTTTTACTGCTCTATGGAGGAGGTATTGAAAATTAGAAAAGTGGGCCGGGCACAGTGGCTCATGCCTATAATCCTAGCACTTTGGGAGCCCAGGGCGGGAGGATCACTTGAAGCCAGGAGTTGGAGACCAGCCTGGCCAAAATTGTGAAACCCCGTCTCTACCAAAAATAAATGTAATCCCAGCTACTCGAGTGGCTGAGGCACAAGAATCGCTTGAACCTGGGAGGCGGAGATTGTGGTGAGCCAAGATCACGCCACTGCACTCGAGCTTGGGCAACAGAGCAAAACTCCGTCTCAAAAAAAGAAAAGAAAATCAGAAACAGAAAAGGCACACACCTCCCCTAACCACCAACCACCCTTTTACAACAAAGAAATACCTGTGAATGAGCATTAACAATCACGTTCTCCAGCCTCCCTCCACCGTGTCCTTCTCCCTGAGTATCCTTTACTCCTGTCTCCCTCTTACACCTACTCTGGGAAGTGCTAATGACTGAGAACATGCCTGCCCTCTGGGCCTCTACACACTTCACATACTCACTCAGGGCAAGAATGTCTGAGTTACAGAAGTAGAGACATGGGATGGGAATTCCTGATTTACAAAGTGACTCACAGTGGCTGAGCTGTCTCCTCCTTCTGGCTGTCACCTCTTTCCTGTCCCCACCCAGTGCTACATTTGGGCTCCTCCCAGCAAGTTGGGCAGGCCAAGCCCTCTGAGATACCAGTCATGAGCAAGGGAGCAACTGTGCCTCCTTCAGGCTGGAAGCTGAGGCTCTGGGATTCTTGCAGGGCTTGGCTGGTAGTGATGGGATGAGCTAGTCTGACTGTGTGCCCACATTACCCCATGCCCCATTTGGTGAACCCTCTTGGAGAGAGAATTGAGCAAGTTCACTGAATCATACGCACCTCTTGAGCCAGACACTTGAGGGGGACCTTGGCAAACTTTGTCTTCCTCTCCGAGATAAGATTCACAAACCTGGAGTTGAGGGAAAAATAAGTGGCACAGCCCAAGGAACCATTTTATTCCAAATGCTTTGCTGAGTTACTGAAACCCTGCATTTCCACAACTTTTCCACTGACTGTCCTGTCCTATTCTTACAGTTGGTGTCAGCCAGAGCAGGGACAGTTCCATCCATTACGACATTTAATGAGGGTCTGCCCTATAATGAAGCCATACAGATGAATAAGACACTGCGCTAGCCTTGAACAGTTCGGTCTAGGATAAATAATCATGACATAATGTAATGTATTAGGCTAGAACATAATATGCTATAAATGCTGCAAAGGACTATATCAGATAATGGGGAGCACAGCTAATCAATGGAGAAAATAAGAAGAGAAGGGGAGGATCTCAAGGCAGACAAGGGAAACAATAGATAAACAAAGACTTTGACAGATATGAAAACTCAGTAGCAACCTTTTTTCCAATGTGTATACAGCTAGAACCATTATGAGTCACTTTGTAAGTCAGGAATTCCCAGCCCATGTCTCCACTTCCATAACTCAGCAATCTTTCAGTGTTCATGAGGAGAGAAGGGGAAAAGGGTGGTGCTAGGAATAGACAGGGACAGGGTTGGAAAGTCCACATCAAATCACGGGCAAGGACATCGAGCCATTCAGACAAGTTCCTCTGGGTGAGGAATTCAAAGGTAAGAAAAAATATCAGACCATCAAGTGACCCACAGAGATCACCTGGTCTGAATCCCTTCCTCCACATTCCAAGAGAGAAAGAAAAATGGAAGAGAAGGCTTTCAGGAAAAAGGAAGAAAAAGAGGAATGTGTTGACGAGGGTACCAAAAGCTGTTAAGTCAGGCAATAATCACAGGCTGATCCACACTGAGGTACACGCAGGGTTTTGCTTCAGGTAACACCTGAAGCCAAGTTTTGCTTATCACATGCCTCCCCTGCCTCCAGTCCCCAAAGCCAACCTCCACCCCTACCCCATGCAGGTCTTACCTGACCAATGCCATGCCATAGAGCAGTCTAAGTTCATCAGTGCCCAAGCCACCAGTTACATCCAAGAGCTTACAGCGTATCAGGTCAGCAGTAGAAGCCACTGCCAGAGGGAGTTCGTTGCCTGACCTAAAGGGTCACAGTCCAGCACCATCATAAAGAGCCCTTACACTGGTCTACCCTCCACCTCAGAACCTAGGTTGTTGCAGGCTACACCCATCATATTCTGGTTCAAGAGAGCATGAACAGACACAAAACAAGAAGGTGAGGGAGACAGGGTAATGTCTGTGGGATCCAACAGTATACAGGGCATGAGGGGCTGACTAGGCCGTATACAGAACACCTAACTGGTAGACTGTCAATCAACAGTTGTGTGGACACACCCCTTTCTTTCACCCCCCACCCCCTCAAATCAACTCATTGAGCTAGAGGAGCCCCTTATCCCTTGTTAGTCGGCTCCCAACTCAATCTTACCAACAGGACTGAGGCGCCCCACTCAAACATGGTTTTGCAGGCAAGACCTCCTCCCCATTGAAATCGGAAATCCACCCAAGGGTATTAACCTACTCCTTAAGCCCTGGCTCAGGCCTCACTAGTCCCTCCGGCATCCTCTCCAAGTTGGGAGAAGGTCACTTTTTGGAGGTAATGGGTAAACCTCACAGATACAACAAGAGAATTGTTGAGGCACAACCCCTTACTTTCCATCCACAAACGGGATTAGCGCAAGGATGGCCGCGGCGTTCCCCCAGGCATTTGGGAGAGGGGCAACTTTAGGCGACTTAGGGGAAGACTGGAGAACAGGGCCTTATAGAAACTCGACAAAGGAAGAGGTACAGCGCCACCAGCACGCAGGCAAAAGGGCCGAATCCGCCACCTTACCTGCTCCTCCACACCGTGATGCGGTTAAGCGCGTACCGCTGCAACTTATGGTCGTCACAGAACAGATAAACGGTCACCTGGTCCCACTCGGCCCTGCTGAGCCAGGCGACCACGATGCCGTGGGCCAAGAGTGGCAACGACCCTTTCCCTTTGAAGCACTTTCCGTACCACGCACTCCACACGAGATCCATCCCCTGGGAACCCAAACCTGGCCCGGCCCCGGATTCCCACGACATACTGAGCTCAACACCAGGCTCTGTGCCGCGCCGCTCCGCACAGCCTTCAGCTCAACGTGCTACCCTCACTCCGAACCGCCACCGCAACAGCAGCCAATAGGAGAGCGTGACCCCATACGCAAGCCCGCCTTCCAACGTCAGCATGGCCAATCGGAATATGAGAGTTGGGCGCCGACCTAATGACATGCGGGGTTAAAAACTCGCCGGCCGGAAGTGTTCTTTTCACAAACCAAACCCTCCAGGTGCAAGCGTTCACCCTCTAGGTTCCGCCAATTTCCTGGTTGCTAACCGGCTTCTGTACCAGACCGGAAAGGGTGTGTCTTCACTGCAAGAGGAATTTTATTTGGCGCCCCTCGGCGGGCGGCAGCATGATTGCAGTCATCCAGTGAACTGAAAATGCGATTTTAAGTATGTTTTTATTGCTACGAATCAGGACCTAACCTAGTAAAACACTGGACACTGAAGCCGGGCTGCAGAGGAAATATCTCATCGAAATAAAATTGGGTTGAAAAAATCTGCTTTCGTGGCCGTTAACCAGGGGCCCTGCCTTTTAAATTAGTACCAGCCTGGCCGGGCGTGGTGGCTCACGCCTGTAATCCCAGCACTTTGGAAGACCCAGGCGGGCAGATCACTTGAGGTCAGGAGTTCCAGACAAGCCTGGCCAACATGGTGAAACCCGGTCTGTAGTAAAAATACAAAAACTAGCTGAACATGGTGGCACACGCCTGTAATCCCTGTTACTCAGGAGGCTGAGGCACAAGAATCGCTTGAATCCAGGAGGCGGAGGCTGCAGCAAACCAAGATCGCACCCCTGCACTCCACCTTGGGTGACAGATCGAGACTCTGTCTCAAAAGTAAATAAAATACATACATATATACATACATACATACCAGCCTAGAGACCTGGGTTTTACTCTAAATTTTGCAACTAACTGTGTGGACTTAGACTAGTCTCAGTTTTCCCATCTGTACAGTGAGAGTTGTAGACTGGTCTCTAGGTTCTCTGTCACAGCTGAAAATTGTAGGATTTTACTCTGCCAACATTCCACTATGTTGGTTTCAACATCCACCAAGGTATACCTAGTTTTTCTGCAAAATTCCTTGGTATTTTGGAGTTCTGGGAGAAAAGCAGTATTACGAAGTTCCTCTGATTTTACAAGTTGGCTAAAATATGTTTAGGACTATGTCCCAATCCTTCTTGCAGAAGTTATTTTCCAATGTAACACTTGAGAGAGACAGAACTGTTGCTAGCGATCTTAACAGCATTGCTGTGAGTGGCACTTTCACGCTTTACAGCAACAAATCCCAGTTCATCCTCTGTATGTGCTTCTTTCTCCAGCCAACTTTTCCTAAGATGTAGTCTGCCCATGGTTATTTTATTTTATTTTTTCCTTCCTTCCTTCTCATTCTTTCTTTCTCTCTCTCTCTCCTTCCTTCCTTCTTTCCTTCCTCCTCTCCCCTCCCCCCCCCCTCCCCTCCCCTCCCCTCCCCTCCCCTCCTCTCCTCTCCTCTTTTTTTGACATGGAGTCTGGCCCAATCTCCCAGGCTGGAGTGCAGTGGCACGATTCTCGGCTCACTGCAACCTCTGCCTCTGGAGTTCAAGTGATTCTCTTGCCTCAGCCTTCCGAGTAGCTGGAATTACAGGCGCCCGCCACTATGCTCAGCTAATTTTTGTATTTTTAGTAGAGACAGGGTTTCGCCATGTTGGCCAGGCTGGTCTGAAACTCCTGACCTCAAGTGATCTGCTGGCCTGAGCCTCCCAAAGTGCTGGGATTACAGGCATGAGCCACCGCACCTGGCCTGCCTATGGTTCTTGACTGACAGTTACTCTGTCCCAAGTAGCCATGCCAACCAGTTGGCCAGGTGTCTGCCTGAAACCAGATACCCTTTTTCCTTCGGGATCATGACAGTGTGCTGGCAAAGAAGTCTGGGGAGTGGTTTCTATGACTCCTCAAGATATAGTTCAGTCAGAGGAGCTGCCAGATCTGCGGCAATTATTCACACACATTTTGGGGTTTATAGGCTAAAAATTTTGCATAGTACTTTTCAGGTAAAGACACCTATTTAACCCCATTCCATCCATATAGAGCTGAAGTTCTCTCTATTCCATGTGTTCTAAGAAAACATGACCAAAGTATGTAACAAGAGCACTATGTCTAATATGTTGCAAATGGAGCCTGAGACCGATTGAGAATTAGGAATTAGTGGACAAACTGTGTTAAATAGTGCTAATTTTGAAGGAGCACTGTGTTCGTTTCCTGTTGTTGCTATAGCAAATTACCACAAACTTGGTGGTTTATAACAACAGACATTTATTCTCTCATAGCTCTGGAGGCCAAAAGTTTGATAACAGTATCACTGAGCTGAAATCAAGGTACTGGTAGGTTCATGATTCTTCCAGCTGCTCTAGGGAAGAATACACTCCTTGTCTTTTCTAGTGGCTGCTAGCATTCCTTGGCTTGGAGCACATTTTTCCAAACTTCAAGACCAGCATCTTCAAATCTCTCTGCTCCATCTTCCCCTCTGTGTTTGTAAAATCTCCCCCAGACTCCCTTTCAAAGGATACATGTGGTGGCAGAGTCCACCCAGATAATGCAGGCTAATTTCTACATCTCAATATCTTTAATTACAATGAAGTCCAATGTTTTTCTTTCTTTTTTCTTTTTGTTTCAACCACATAAAGTAACATTCATAGGTTGTAGGGATCAGGATGTGAGTATATTTTGGGGGACAATTGCTTCAGCTCACCACAAGGAATATGGATCTGTCCTGGCACATGCTCAAGAATCCTAAGAATCCCTAGGCTTGTGGTGATGTAGGACACTTCTAGCAGTAGCAGTGGGCATGAATTAAATAAAGTCTCCAAGTCCAAGGCATTGTCTGTGAAATCCTGAAGTTAATCAAATTTATCTTCAAGCTACTGTTTCCCTTTCCTTATTTCACCATTTCCCTCCCCCTCACTTGACCCCAACCTCCACTTTGTGTATCTAGTTCACCTAGAGCAGTCCTGTGGCCTCACCTAAGCAAACACCTATATGTTGATGTTCTTCAAGTCTCTAGCTACAGTTTTCTGTGGCACTCCAGACACATTTAATCAACTGTCTGCTGCACTCATGTGATCCCGCAGGCAACCCAATATCAACCTGTGTAAAACTAAAATACTTTCCCCCAAAATCTGTCCCTCTTCCTATATCATTCAATACATGGCAACAGTATCCACACAGTCATCTAAACCTCAATATCTGCACTCAGGTAGCTTGGGCTTGAATTTTGTCTTCACCACTTACTATTTGAAACCTTGAGCAAGTTACTTAACTTTTCTATGCCTCGTTTACTTCATCTGTAAATGGAAATAATAAGAGCACTTATTAATAGTGCTCGCATAATAGTCTTAAAGGACTGGTATGTGGATTAAAAGAGGTGAGCACTGGCCAGGTGCGGTGGCTCTCGCCTATAATCCCAGGACTTGGGAAGGCCGAGGAGGGTGGATCACTTGAGGCCAGGAGTTCAAGAGCCTTCTGGCCAACATGGCAAAACCCTGTCTCTACTAAAAATCACAAAAATTATCCGCGTATGGTGAGGCGCCTGTAATCCCAGCTATTCTGAGGCATGAAGATGGCTTGAACCCGGAAGGCAGAGGTTGCAGTGAAGTCCTTCTGATTTTACAGGTTGGCTAAAATGTGTTTAGGACTATGTAGCCAAGATCGTGCCACTGTACTTCAGCCTGGGTGAAAGAGGGATACTCTGTCTCAGAAAGGAAAGAAGGGGAGGGGTAGGGGGGAAGGACTTCTTAGGAGAGTGCATGACACACTGTAAGCACTTATAGCTATTAGCATATATATATATATATATACACACACACACACACACATGTATAATATACACACACATATACATATTTATTTATTTTTATTATTTTGTTTTTGGCAGAGTCTCGCTCTGTCTCCCAGGCTGGAGTGCAGTGGCATGATCTCAGCTCACCACAACCTCCACTTCCCAGATTCAGGCGATTCTCCTGCCTCAGCCTCTCAAGTAGCTGGGACTATAGGCATGCCACCACGCCAGGCTAATTTTTGTATTTTTAGGAGAGACAGTGTTTCACCATGTTGGCCAGGCCGATCTCGAACTCCTGACTCAGGTGATCCAACCACTTCAGCCTCCCAAAGTGTTGGGATTACAGGCATGAGCCACAGCACCCAGTCTAGCCTATATTTTTAATTGTATTGTCAGAAGCGTGTGAACCAGAGCAACTCCATCCCGAATAGGGGCTGGGTAAAATAAGGCTGAGACCTACTGGGCTGCCTTGCCAGATGGCTAAGGCATTCTAAGTCACAGGGTGAGATAGGAGGTCAGCACAGAATACGGGTCATAAAGAACTTGCTGATAAAACAGGTTGCTGTAAAGAAGCCGGGCTAAAACCCACCAAAACCAAGATGGCCACGAGAGTGACTTCTGGTCGGCCTCACTGCTACACTCCCACCAGCGCCATGACAGTTTACAAATGCCATGGCAAAGTCAGAAAGTTACCCTATATGGTCTAGAAAGGGGAGGCATGAATAGTCCACCCCTTGTTTAGCATATCATCAAGAAATAATCAGGCCGGACGCGGTGGCTCAGGCCTGCAATCCTAGTGCTTTGGGAGGCCAAGGAGGATGGATTGCCTGAGCTCAGGAGTTCAAGACCAGCCTAGGCAACACAGTGAAACACTGTCTCTACTAAAATACAAAAACAAACAAACAAACAAACAAACAAACAAAAAACAATTAGCCAGGTGTGGCAGCGTGCGCCTGTAGTCCCAAGCTACTCGGTAGGCTGAGGCAGGAGAATTGCTTGAACCCAGGAGGCAGAGGTTGCAGTGAGCCGAGATCAAGCCGCTGCACTCCAGTCTGGGTGACAGAGTGAGACTCCGTCTCTAAAAAAACCAGAAATCACCAGAAAAAAATGGGCAACCAGCAGCCCTCGGGGCTTCTCTGTCTCTGGAGTAGCCATCCTCTTATTCCTTTATTTTCTTCTTTTTTTTTCTGTTTCTTTTTTTTTTGAAAAGGAGTCTCCTGTGTCACCCAGGTTGGAGTGCAGTGGTGTGATCTCTGCTCACTGCAAGCTCCACCTCCCGGGTTCCAGAGATTCTCCTGCATCAGCCTCCAGAGTGGCTGGGACTACAGGAGCCTGCCACCATGCCTGGCTAATTCTTGTATTTTTAGTAGAGACGGGGTTTCACCATATTGGCCAAAATGTTCTCCATCTCCTGACCTCGTGGTCCGCCCACCTCAGTCTCCTAAAGTGCTGGGATTACAGGCGTGAGCCTCCGCGCCGGGCCTTCCTTTGCTTTCTTAATAAACTTGCTTTCACTTTACTCTGTGGACTCGCCCGGAATTCTTTCTTGTACCAGATCCAGGAACCCTCCCTTGGGGTCTGGATCTGGACCCCTTTCCTGCAACATGTTTCTGGCAAACCCCAAAGGGACTATGGTGAGGAAACCCCCTACCCAAAGGCTAACTTTGGGTAAGTGGTGGGGTCCTGTAACAGTATTATCATTCTCCACTACTTCACCTCCTCACTCACTTCCACTGTTCCATCTTCTCCCTCACCCTTTGTGCCACCCTCCCCCAAAAACTACATAATCTACCCACTACCTTTTTAATCAGTCCTCTTCTTTTCATTCTCATGGCCGCTCTTCTAATTCGGGCCTTGGTTTTCTCTGGATCACTGTACTACCTTTCTACATGGTCTCTCTGCTTCCTTCCCTTACATAGAGGAGAAGGGGTCTTATAAACTGAAAACTCATCTTGTTAGAATAATAAACCCCTAGACTCTTTTCCTGAAATAGTAGGCATTAAATAGCTTTTGAAAGTTTTGTTTTTTGGCCTGGCATGGTGGCTCATGCCTGTAATCCCAGCACTTTGGGTGGCCAAAGCATGTGGATCACTTGAGGTCAGAAGTTCAAGACCATCCTGGACAACATGGTGAAACCCTGTCTCTACTAAAAATACAAAAACTAGCCAGGCATGGTGGTGTGCCTGTAATCCCAGCTCCTTGGGAGGCTGCGGCACAAGGATTGCTTAAACCCGGGAGGCAGAAGTTGCAGTGAGCCGAGATCACACCACTGCACTCTACCATAAGCAACAGAGCAAGACTGTCTAAAAAAAAAGGGGGATTTTTGTTGTTGTTGTTGTTTTGCTTTCTTTTGTTTTTTGAGATAGGATTTCACTCTGTGACCCAGGGTGGAGTGCAGTGATGCCACCATAACTCACTATAAACTCAACTTCCTGGACTTTAGAGATCGTTCCACTAAAGCCTCCCAAAACAGCTAGGACTGGACCCCTACCTACCAGCTGGGTGGGCATGCCACCACACCCAACTAATTTTTTATTTTATTTTTTGTAGAGATAGGGTCTCGCCCTGTTGCCCAGACTGGTCTCAAATTCCTGGCCACAAACCTAGGCCTCCCAAATTACTGGAATTACAGGCGTAAGTTACTGAGCTCAGCCTTTGTTTGTTTGTTTGTTTGTTTGTTTGTTTGTTTTGAGACAGGGTCTTACTCTGTCGCCCAGGCTACAGTATAGTGGTGCTAAAAGCTCCTTTGCAAAAATTATAACAGTAACAAAATTATGACAGTGAAAGTACAAGAGGTCTGACCTAACCCACTCCATCTTGCCCTTAACCTACAAACTGCCCGTGGTCATTCCTGGGTTTGGGCCAAGCTAACTATGGGAGAAATTTACTTTATGGTTTAAATTATAATAGCCCTTCTCAAAACTAAACTACCTTTGTAAAACTAATGAAAGACCACCAAGTTAGGAGGATGAGAGGACCCTGAATTCCGCCAAGATGTAGCCATAATTAAATGATTATCAGCGATTATTCCAGAGGTCACAAAATTTGCAACTTCCCCAGTTACTCCTGTAAATAACATCACATCACTGTTGTGGAACCTAACATTGGCCTTTTGAGGTGTCTTTTCAGGCTTTTGCATTTATTTTATTTTATTTTATTTTATTTTATTTTATTTTATTTTGTTTGAGACAGGGTCTCGTTCTATCACCCAGGCTGGAGTGCAGTGGTGTCATCTCAGCTCACTGCAACCTCTGCTTCCTGAGCTCAAGTGATCCTCCCCGCTCAGCCTCCAGAGTAGCTAGGACCACAGGCATGCAGCACCACACCAGACTAACTTTTTGGGTTTTGGGTAGAGATGGGGTTTCACCATGTTGCCTAGGCTGGTCTCAAACTCCTGAGCTCAAACAATTTCCTGTCCTTGGCCTCACAAAGTGTTGGGATTACAGGCGTGAGCCACCGTGCCCAACTGACTTTTGCATTTCTGACTGTTACATGGCCCCAGTCAGACCAACAACTCCCCTGTGATCCTCCACCCAGAAGTAGACTCCACATACAAGGACTGTTTTCCACACTCCTATGATTGCATTTCCAACCAATCAGCAGTATCCTTACTCTAACCTTCTGCTTGTCAAACTATCCTTTTAAAAACCTTAGCCTTCTGGGACTTCACCATGTTGGCCAGGCTGGTCTCTAACTCCTGATTCAAGTTATCCACCTGCCTCGACCTCCCAAAGTACTGGGATTACAGACATGAGCCATGGTGCCTGGCCCTAAACCGTAATTTCTAATCTTGTGGCTAATTTCTTAATCCTACGAAAACAGTCTAGTCCCTAGGCAGGAAGGGGGTTTGTTTTGGGAAAGGGCAGTTATTATCTTTGTTCCAAAGTTAAACCATAAACTAAGTTCATCCGAAAGTTAATTCGGCCTATACCCAGGAATGAACAAGGACAGTTTGGAGGTTAGAAGCAAGATGGAGTTGGTTAGGTCAGATCTCTTTCACTGTAACAATTTTCTGTTATAATTTTGCAACAGTGGTTTCAATATGGGGTTCACTATGTTGCCCAGGCTAGCCTCGAACTCCTGGACTCAAGCGATCCTCCTTCCTTGACCTCCCAAAGTGCTGGGTTTACAGGCATGAGCCACCATGCCAGGCCACCTCCAGCTCAATTAATGATACAAGAAGCATCATGATATTGGAAAAGGAGCTATCATTTATTACTTCTCTACTACAGACTGGATGCTTTACATAACTCTTTATTATTTATATCTTCTTATCTTTCTCGTGTGTGTGTGTTTTGTCTGTTTGTTTGTTTTTTTTCTTTGAAACAGAATCTCACTCTGTCACCCAGGCTGGAGTGCAGTGGCACGATCGTGGTTCACTGAAACCTCCGCCTCCTGAGTTCAAGCAACTCTCCTGCCTCAGCCTCCTGAGAAACTGGGATTACAAGCGTGTGCTACCACACCCGGCTAACTTTTCTGTTTGTTTTTGACATGGAGATTTGCTCTTGTTGCCTAGGGTGGAGTGCAATGGCGTGATCTGGACTCACTGTAACTTCCACCTCCAAGATTCAAGTGATTCTCCTGCCTCAGCCTCCTGAGTAGCTGGGATTACAGGCTCCTGCCACCTCACCCAGCTATTTTTTTCCCTTGTATTTTTAGTAGATACGGAGTTTCACCACATTTGCCAGGCTAGTCTTGAACTCCTGACTTCAGATGATCCGCCTGCCTTGGCCTCCCAAAGTGCTGGGATTATAGGCATGAGCCACCACGCCCAGCCTTGAAGCTCCTTTGTGAAGCCTGTAGACCAAGTTTTATTGTTTCCATTTTCTAGATAAGAAAACAGAGGCTCAAGAAAGTGATGTGATTTTGCCAAGGTCATACTGTAAGTGACAAAGCAGAGACTGAGACCCAGATTTCCAACCCAAGTTCTCTTTTTATTATGCTGTACTAGAAGCAGTGGGGTGAATTTATTTATATCCCCTGTGATCTTGCGGACATGTGAATTTGTATCTGTAAGTGCTTTACTAGGAACTCATGGCAAACAGGGATTATAAGCTATTGATTTCCAGAATTCTTACAGCAGGATCCTCCATATTAGGAAGCAAATGTATATGGAAAGTAAGGAAGGAAAGAAGACAGAGAAAATAATGGAAGGTTGGCAAGAAGAAAAATAAAGTAGAAGAAAAAAATGAAAGTAAGAAAAAAGAGAAAAAAGTAAAGGGACAGAAAGAAATAATATACATTGCTACATGTGTTAATTAAAGAAAGAATTCTCTGTGATTTGAAAAGCCTTTCAGAAGCAACAAATATATTGGCAAGAACATGAAGTTAGAACTCAGGGAACCATGGGTGCAGAATCCACCTCCTACTTAAATGCTCTATTACTTTGGCTGAAATTACGTTCCCTTCTAAGTCTGTTTCCTCAACCTGCAAAATGTGGTTAATATGCTAACTTTTAGGGTGGTTTGTGAGGAAAGCTTGAAAAAAAGAAAAGGTGTTTATGGCATCTGACAGGAACTCAATAACAGCATTCCACACCTATGGTTACTCCCACTGAGAGCCTGGAGCCTCAGCCATTCCATGACTGTTTAATCTTTTTTCCCTTCCAGGTTCTCTATGGGCAGACGGCGAAGGTCTTGGATCAGGTGCTCCAAAGCTTCCTCCCTGAGAACCCTGACTCCAGCGAGGTATAGGTACAGGCCTTCAAGACCCAGAAGGAGTCACAGTCAGCCTCTCAGAGGATGTTGGCTGCCTGGTGAAAGTGGCAGGAGGAGGAAGAGGTTGTGTATTGAAGTGGTTAAAATCAGGTTTGAATTCAAAACAAACAACAACAAAAAACCATGTGAATAATCCACTGTTTATTAGCATGTGGATAATTGAGAGCTGACCATGTCCTCTGAGCCTGCCTCAAGTCTGTCATTATTTGAGTTAAATGTTCCTTGGGCCTTTGCTAGTTGACCCCTGTCTTCAACTACTGTGGTATACCAGTTAGGGCAGAGGTGATTACATAGGCCTGAGCTGGGAGGCTCTGAGCCTTAATTTCCCTGATTCTCCTTCCCCTCACATTTAGCAACTGATATCCTGGATGAGTTCTGCACTCCCCTAGAAGTTCAAGCCAGGGCTGGACTGGCGCCCTTTTTCTCAAGTTTGTCATGGAGCACTTTGGCCATGATGTGAATCTGGCTAACCTTTGGCCCTTTTCTAATCTTCATCCCTCTTACCACACACATCCTGGCCTCTTTCTCGGCCTCCTGAATAAGTCTATATTTGCACCTCAGGAATCTATCTGTCTTTTTGTTTTTCTCAGACTCTTCTCAACCTTTCTGTTTCTCTTAGAATATCCTCCACTTTCCTTTACTGCCTCCTTCTCCTCAACTTGCTGAGTTTGATTAGGATGGGGTTGCCTTACGTGGTCTGGTTCATGATCCTTTGCAGAGTGCCCTCTGTCTGACAGTTTTCAGGGAAGGTAACTAGTGCCAAATACCAAATTAATCCCAGAAGCAAGTTCACTTTTCCTCTTTCTTTCCTCTTGTATCCCTCTTCTTTCCATCCTTTCAAACTGAACCACTTCTACATGCCAGGTTTTGTGTTGGGCACTAAGAAAACAAAGAAATCAGATGGAATCCCTGCCCTCAATGAGATAAGCACCTCACTAACCCAGGTCTTTTCCTCTTACTAGCAATGAATTCTTCGGCAAGTTGTTTAACATTTCTGGGCTTTGCTCCTTAAATAAGTAGAAATCGGGGTTGAATATGAATACTGTAAGAGAAACCAGAGGGAATTCAAAAGAGGGAGAGATCGGTTCCATCTCTGAACAACAGTGAAGGTGCCCTAGTTCATTTCTACTTCTATAACAAAATACCACAGGCCAGATAATTTGTACACAACATACATTTATTTTTCATAGTTCTAGAGGCTAGGAAGTTCAAGATCAAGGCACTGGCAGATTCAGTGTCTGGTGAGGACTGCTATCTGCATCTGAGATGGCTCCTTCTTGCTTCATCCTCATGTGGTAGAAGGGCAAAAGGGATGAACACGTGGCAGATGAGATAAAAGGGCCAGGCAGCTATCTGAAGCCTATTTTATAAGGACATTAATCTCATTCACAAGGGCACAGCCCTCATGACTTAATCATTTCTCAAAAGTCCCCACCTTTTAATACCATCACCTTAGGGTTTAAGGTCCAACATATGAGTTGTTTGTTTGGTTTTGTTTGAGACTGAGTCTTCCTCTGTCACCCAGGCTGGAGTGCAGTGGCATGATAACAGCTCACTGCAGCCTCGACCACCTGGACTCAAGTGATCCTCCCACCTCAGCCTCCCAAGTAGCTGGGACCACAGGTGTATGCCCTCATGCTTGGCTAATTTTTAAAAAATATTTTTAGAGATGGAGTCTTCCTATGTTGCCCAGGCTGGTCTCGAGCTCCCAGACTCAAGTGATCCTCCTGTATTGGCCTCCCGAAGTGCTGGGATTACAGGTGTGAGCCACTGTGTCCAGCTAGACTATTTTCTATGTATGTTCAAATATCCATATATGTATGTGTGAGCATATAAGTGTATGTAAACAAAGGAAATGCATGTGAAAATATGGGAGCTTGTAGTGGAGTATGTGCAATATATGTGAATGGTGGGAGGTTGTGGTGTCTGGGAGAATATATATGAATAAATGCATTTGTATCAGAGTGTAGGGCATAAGACTATGGCGGAATATATATGAAAGTGTGGGCAAGATATGTCTATGGGAGCTCATGTAAGCTTTGCAAGTATCTGTATGTGAGTGAGAGTGTATGTCAGAGTTTGATACGAGTGTGTATGGTGTGGGGAGGGGAGGACTTGCATTGTTTCATGTGAGTGTGTGGGTATGGAGAATAAATTAGTGGGTTGATTGGCAACCCTAGTTCTACTCCTTAGTTTGCATCATTCAGTGAAGGCTTTCCAGTGAATTGCTTTTAGCACCAGTTTCTGGGATTTGGGCACTCTAGGGTTAGGAAACTTGTTATTTTTCCCTTTCAGGCCCTTTGTTGAGGTATACCCTCATTTAGCACCATACACATTTTATGAGCACTTACTGTGCACAAGGCGTTGCTCTTAGATCTTTCCTGGCAGATAAGAATACTCTCTGAGGAGTCATGTCTCTCAATATTATACCAAATCCTTTCCCTCACTGGATTCTCATAAGAGCTGACTTCCTTTTGTATAAATAGAGACAGCAGGATCTGTTCAGAGCACGGGCTTGCAGGCAAATAGACCTGGGGTGAATTTCTCTCTCTGTTATTACCTAGTTGTGTTAGTTTGTAAGGGCTGCCATAACAAAAATGCTACAGAATCGGTGGCCTAAAACAACAGAAATTTATTTCCTCATAGTTGTGAAGATTGGAACTCCAAGAGCAAGGTGTTAGCAGGGTTGATTTCTTTTGCGGCCTCTTTCCTTGGCTTGCGAATGGCTACCTTCTTGCTGTGTCTTCAACATGGTCTTTCCTCTGTGTTAATGCATCCCTGGTGTGTCTGTCTGTATTTTCCAATATTCTCTTCTTCTTCTTTTTTTTTTTTTTTTTTTTTTTTTTTTTTTTTTTTTTGATAGAGTCTTGCTCTGTCACCAGGCTGGAGTGCAGTGGCACCATCTCAGCTCACTACAAACTCCGCCTCCCAGGTTCAAGCAATTCTCCCTGCCTCAGCCTCCCGAGTAGCTGGGACTACAGGCACGCGCCATCACCCCCAGCTAATTTTTGTATTTTTAGTAGAGACAGGGTTTCACCATGTTGGCCAGGATGGTCTTGATCTCCTGACCTCGTGATCCGCCCGCCTCGGCCTCTCAAAGTGCTGGGATTACAGGCGCGGGTCTCCGCACCCAGTCTATATTTTTTTCTTAAAAGGATGTCAGTCAGATTGGATTAGGGCCTACCCTAACAGCCTCATGATTTTTGTTTGTTTGTTTTTTGTTTGTTTGTTTGTTTGTTTGTTTTGAGACAGAGTCTCCCTCTGTCACCCAGGCTGGAGTGCAGTGGTGCGATCTCGGCTCACTGCAACCTCCACCTCTCTGGTTCAAGCAATTCTCCTTCCTCAGCCTCCTGAGTAGCTGGGATTACAGGCATGCGCCACCACACCCGGCTAATTTTTTTTTTTTTTTTTTTTTGTATTTTTAATAGAGACAGGGTTTCACCATGTTGGTCAGATTGGTCTCAAACTCCTGACCTCGTGATCTGCCCTCCTTGGCCTCCAAATGCTGGGATTACAGGCATGAGCCACCATGCCGGGTCCAACAGCCTCATTTTAACTTAATCACTTCTTTAAAGACTCAGTCTCCAAATACAGTCACATTCTGAGGTGCTGGAGGTCAGAGCTTCAACATACGAAGTTTGAGGGGATACAATCAGCCATATAACTAGCTGTGTGACCTTGGCCTCTCTGCACCTTGGTTTTTCCCCAGGGCATGTACAGATAATTAGGGGTGATATTCTGAATATTTGACACCTGGAAAGGACTCTGAGAACCTACAAACTTTGGTGGCCCTAGTGTTAGAGCAGAGTCCTGGAGGCCACTGCTATGCCAGGCATTAATCCTTTGGTTGTTAAATTATATGGGGAGGTCCTAGGGGGAAGAGTTCTCATGAAGGAATCAAGGTGGTGGTGGCGCGAGTGAAGAGTGATACCAATCAGTATAGAAGTTTTTATATATTTTAACAACCTGTACAACTCTATCCTTGCATACTACCCAAATATCAGTCCCAGTAGAGTTAATGCCTACCGTATTAGTGTAGTTATACACACACATGTTGACCTCTTCCCCAAACACTCACCTTGGTTTCTCTAAAGAAATCCTATCAGGCCCCATTCTAGGGACTCAAAAACTCAGCTGCCCCAATGCTGAAGAGCTATTTTCTCCTCTCTCATACACTGTGGAGTTTACCAAGATAGGGTAGCTGGTGGCTGTTTGGGGCATGGTCTCTATATTACTCTGTTTTCATGCCGCTAATAAGGACATACCCAAGACTGGATAATTTACATAGGAAAGAGATTTAATTGACTCACAGTTCCACATGGCTGGAGAGACCTCACAATCATGGCTGAAGACAAATGAGGAGCAAAGTCACATCTTACATGGCAGCAGGCAAGAGGGCTTGGGTAAGGGAACTCCCTTTTATAAAACCATCAGATCTCGTGAGACCTAATCACTATCATGAGAACAGCAAGGGAAAGACCTGCCTCCATGATTCACCAGTTCCCTCCTGCAAAAAGTAAAGTCGAGATTCCTTTTCAAAGACTTTCCTCCCCATCTAATTAGGAATAAATAGTAACTTCTTTTAGAAGCAAAATTTATTAAAAGACTTGTGCTAACATTCTTAAATATCTGCTAGCTGTTATAAAGAAATCAATGTACTTTACGTTCTTAGCTCCCCCAATTTAGCCTGAATATTTGCCCTGGCATGCTTATACTGGTCTAAGCAAGCATTAGGCCATAGCCTGTTCCTCTTCCTTATTTGAAGGTGTTTTCACCTTTCTCAGCGTTCTACAAGTTGATTCCTCCTTCCTTTGTTCTCCTCTGCCTTTGCCTCTTTTAAAAAGTTTTAAGTTGCTAGGCAATCAGGACAAATACAGAATGTGAGGTCCTGTTCCACCACATGGAAACTGGACACAGCAGTAGGGTGGACGTGTCAGGTTATAAATGACCCTATCTCCTTTGTTCGGTGTACTCTCGTGGCACAACTGCTGGCAAGTGTACCCTTTCTGCAGAAAGTATAAAAATGGCCTTGCTGAGGAAGTTAAATTTATGTTTAAATGCTATTTCTTTACGGCACTGGGGAACAAGCATTTCAAACACTCCCATGACACATAGGAATTATGGGAGCCACCATTCAAGATGAGATTTGGGTGGGGACACAGCCAAACCATATCAGTCTCTAGCGACTCCAAGAAAGACACCCATCTCTATGTCCTGGAATGGTGTAGACTGTTTTATATCTACACCATTACAGTGTAGCAAAAGGCTAAGATTACAGTCTGGGCTTAGTTGCCTCCTCACCATTTCCCTCTCTTGGTGGACTTCACTCTTCCCTTTGTCCTACAAGGGGTTGGACAGTTCAATGTTCTGTGAGAGCTTTTGCTGGGAAGCAGAAAGGAACTTGAACAGTAGTCAAGTTAGAGTCATCTCTCTCCCTCATAGGAGACTCTTTCTTGACCTTGGGATCCGTTTTATCCCATTCACCTTTTTTCCCGGGGGCCAGAAATGAGCCACCTTTGGGCAAGGAAGCCAGAGCAGGCTGCCTGCTTTCTCTTGACTGAGGGCCACTTCTCCATAGCTCTTTATGTCCTGACTCTTCTTTGCGTTTTTCTTTTGTTTTTGTTTTTTTTTTGAGATGGAGTCTCACTCCATTGCCTAGGCTGGAGTGCAGTAGCATGATCTCAGCTCACTGCAACCTCTGCTTCTTGGGTTCAAGTGATTCTCCTGCCTCTGCCTCCCAAGTAGCTGGGATTACAGGTGCCCCTCACCACGCCTGGCTAATTTTTGTATTTTTAGTAGAGACGGGGTTTCAACATGTTGACCAGGCTGGTCTCAAACTCCTGACCTCAGATGATCTGCCTGCCTCAGCCTCCCAAAGTGCCTACCTCATCGATTTCAGGGCAGGCTACTGACCCCAAGTCTCAGATAGTTTAGCAAAACCTAAATGAAGGGTGTAGTCAGCTTCACTACCTCAGCATTCCTGGGGCTGTCCAGCAGGGCTCTTCTGGAAAGCTGAGGCCAAACAGAGAGAGAGAGAAGAAAAAGGTGCATCACAGTGGCAGAGGTGACTTTGTCAGAGGTGACTTTGGAAGTGGAGCAAGAGATCCCAGAACATTTGAGAAAGTTATTTATAAACAGCTCCCAGATTGTGAAGGTAGTGGTTATGAGCAATGTTTGCTGGGATGAGGGTTTAGGGAGGCCGGGGTGATTCAGTTTCATCTCCTCTCCTTGATGGAACCATGGGATCTCAGCCAGACTCCCTTGCAACCTAGTGGGGGTATTTTGTTTGTCCACCATTGAGTTGCTAGGGCAGCCTAATATTATTGAAAGAGCACTAAATTTGGAGCCACATGGTCTGAGCTGTAGCTCCAGCTCTGCCACTGAATTGCTGTGTGACTTGGGAAAATTTCATCTTAGATCTCTGTAACATGAGACAGAGAGGGACTTCTTGGTCTCTGTGGGATCCATGCTGCTCTATCATCCTAAGTCTCTGAGTCACTGGAGGTGGTGTGGAGTAGGGGAATGAACCGGCTTCTGCCTTCCAGCTTCCACCTTCAGCCTTGCCTCTTGGGATTAGGGCCAGCAAGCCTGAGAGAAGTCATTCCTCCTTTTACCTCTGCCTCCCAAGGGATGGCTCACTGACCCTCATTTTCTCTAGACCTCATCTACTTCTAGTTCTTTTAGTTGTGATGTTAGGTTGTTAATTTGAGATCTTTCTAACTGTTTGATGTGGGCATTTAGTGCTACAAATTTCCCTCTTAACACTGCCATAGCTGTGTTCTAGAGACTATGGTATGTTGTATCTTTGTTCTCATTAGTTTTAAAGAACTTCTTCATTTCTGCCTCAATTTCATTATCGACCCAGAAGTCATTTAGGAGCAGGTTATTCAATTTTCATGTAATTGTAATGTAATTGTATGGCTTTGAGTGAATTTCTTAGTCTTGGCTTCTAATTTGATTGCACTGTGGCCCGAGAGATTGTTTGTTATAATTTCAGTTCTCTTCCATCTGCTGAGGAGTGTTTTACTTTCTATTATGTGATTTATTTTTATTTTTATTTTTTTTTGAGATGGAGTTTCGCTCTTGTTGCCCAGGCTGGAGTGCAATGGCACAATCTTGGCTCACTGCAACCTTCGCTTCCCGGGTTCAAGCGATTCTCCTGCCTCAGCCTCCTGAGGAGCTGAGACTACAGGCATGCGCCACCATGCCCGGCTAATTTTTGTATTTTTAGTAGAGATGGGGTTTTACCATGTTGGCCAGGCTGCTCTCGAGCTCCTGATCTCAGGTAATCTGCCCGCCTCAGCCTCCGAAAGTGCTGGGATTACAGGTGTGAGCCACTGCGCCCAGCCTTATGCGATTGATTTTAGAGCATGTGCCATGTGGTGATGAGAAGAATGTATATTCTGTTGTTTTTGAGTGGAGATTTCTGTAAATATGTAACAGATCCATTTGATCCAGTGCTGAGTTCAGATCCTGAATATCTTTGCTAATTTTCTGTCTCAATGATCGGTCTAATACTGTCAGTGGGATGTTTAAGTCTCCCACTATTATTCTGTGGGTGTCTAAGTCTCTTTGAAGGTCTCTAAGAAATTGCTTTATGAATCAGGGTGCTCCTGTGTTGGGTGCATATTATATTTAGGATAGTTAAATCTTGTTGAGTTGAACCCTTTACCATTATGTAATGCCCTTCTTTGTCTTTTTAAAAATCTTTGTTGGTTTAAAGTCTGTTTTGTCAAAAACTAGGATTGCAACCCCTGCTTTTTTCTGTTTTCCATTTGCTTGATAGATTTTTCTCCATCCCTTTATTTTGAGCCTATGTTTGTCACTGCATGTGAGATGGGTCTCTTCAAAACAATGGTCTTGGTTCTTTATCCAGCTTACCACTCTCTATCTTTTAATTAGGTCATTTAGCCTGTTTCAATTTGAGGTTAGTATTGTTCTGTGTGGATTTGATCCTGTCATCATTTTAGCTGGTTATTTTGTACACTTGTTTATGTGGTTACTTTATAGTGTCAGTGATCTGTGTACTTTAGTGTGTTTTTGTAGTGCCTGGTAATGGTTTTTCCTTTCCGTATTTAGTGCTTCCTTCACTAGCTCTTGTAAGGCAGGTCTGGTGGTAATGAATTTCCTCAGCATTTACTTGCCTGAAAAGGATCTTATTTCTCCTTCACTTACGAAGCTTAGTTTGGCTGGATATGAAATTCTGGATTGGGATTTCTTTTCTTTAGGAATGTTGAATATTGGGCCCCCCCATCTCTTCTGGCTTGTAGAATTTCAGCTGAGAGGTCTGCTGTTAGTCTGATGGGCTTTTTTTTTTTTTTTTTTTTTTGTAGGTGACTTGGCCTTTCTCTCTGGCTGCCCTTAACATTTTCTCTTTTATTTCAACCCTGGAGAATTTGATAATTATGTGCCTTGGAGATGATCTTGTGATGTCAGCTACTCCTGATTCCCCACACACAACTAATGTTCCTGTATAAGGCTTTTATGGAACATTTCATCTTGCCCCAAATAAGGAGCTTCATGACAATTTTGCCTGATAATCTGCTAGACAGCTTGATCTTCTGCACTCACACAGTTGTTGAGATGCTAGGTACCATCTTTGAGGTGTTTGGGGGTCACCAATATCAGATATCCCCCTCAGAAACTTCCTCACTATAAAGGATTAATTCATATAGAGCAAGGAGTCTAGCAGCACTCCTGTGCCTTTGTGCCACCATGGGAGAGGGGCCAGAGAAATAGGTCTTACTTGCCCTTGAAAGTACATCTTTTCATCTTTTTTTATTTTTATTTTTGGAGTCTCTCTCTGTCACCCAGGATGGAGTGCAATGGCACGATCTAGGCTCACTGCAACCTCCACCTCCTGGGTTCAAACAATTCTTCTGCCTCCGCCTCCCAAGTAGCTGGAACTACAGGCGCATGCCACCACACCTGGCTAATTTTTGTATTTTTAGTAGAAACGCAGTTTCACCATATTGGCCAGACTGGTCTCAAACTCTTGACCTTGTGATCAGCCTGACTTGGCCTCCCAAACTGCTGGGATTACAGGCCTGAGCCACCGTGCCCGGCCTGAGAATACATCTTTATAGAATACTCGGTATAGTGCTCTGCCTCCACACCCTGCTAAATTAAACTGGTTGTCACTGGGAAAAAAAAATCTCCTGTTTGAGTTTTACCAAGGGACACACACAGTTTGACTTTAGTCCTGTCCCCCTCCCAGTGAAAGTGGCAAAAACAATAACTGAAAGATTTAGGCATTACTGTACTCTCTTTATTTGGGCAGTAGGTAAAAGTTATTTTAAAATTAACTAGTTATTTTTTTTTTTTTAATTTTAAAAACAGTACCTGCACATAGGAAAGCAGTACAAACAGCCAGATTACCAGGTTCTTTCCACAAGGGTACCCAATGAAAACAGTTTCTTGTGTGTTCCTTTGAAAAAATGTTAATATTTCTATAGAACAACTTTTTTATTTTATTTTTTTTTATTCACACAAATGGACTCAAACCAGTTACACTGTTCTCTGCCTTACTTTGTCCCCTTAACTATTTGGATGCTTTTCCATATGAGTACAAACATATTCACCTCACTCTTTTTAATAGAGATATAGATGGAGGTAGAGTTTGTACCTCAGTTTAACTGATCAGTCCCTAAATGATGAATATTTGGGGATTCCAACCCCCCCCAACACCCAGTCTTTTGCTACTAGAAACGGTGGTATAGTGACTATCCTTGTACACATGTCCATGCACAGGTGTGATATATCTGCAGGCTAAATTCCTAGAAATATAACTGTTGGATCAAAGAGTATGCACATTTAACTTTTTTTTTTTTTTTGAGACAAGAGTGTCACTTTGTCACCTAGGCTGGAAGGCTGGAGTACAGTGATGTGATCTCGGCTCACTGCAACCTCTGCATCCCGGGTTCAAGTGAATCTTGTCCCTCAGCTTCCCGAGTAGCTGGCACCACAGACACGTGCCACCCACTAATTGTTTTGTATTTTTTGTAGAGACGGGATTTCATCATGTTGGTCTCATACTCCTGACCTCAAGTGATCTGCCTGCCTCAGCCTCCTAAAGTGCTAGGATTACAGGCATGAGCTACCACACCTGGCACACACTTAACATTTTTGATAAATACTGACAAATTGCCCTCCAATGAGATTGCCCAATTTATACTCTTAATAGGTTGTGTAGAAGATGGACTGTTTTCCCACACTGTCACTTGCAGTAAGAATTAACAAACTTAATAATCTTATAGGTGAAAAGTTGTATCTCACTTTAATTTTAATTTCTTTCATTATGAGTGATGATGAGCATCTTTATCAGTAATTCATCTCTCTTACTGTCTACTTACTGTTCATGCCCTTTCCCCATTTTGCATTGTTATTCATCTTAATCTTATTGATTTATATGATCTTTTTGTTATTGAGGAAAGCAGCCCCTCTCTTACCTGTTTTATGTATTATAAAATCTGATACCACTTTGTTGTTTGTGTTTTGACTTTGTCATATATATTTTTGTGATGCAAAAATTTTAAATGTTATGTGAAATGTATCAATATTTTCTTGTATGGCTTTCGGATTTTGTATCATGTTTAGAGTTTCTTCACTTAAGGGTTATACATGTTTCTTCTTATACATTCATTAGTCTCTTTCTTTCTTAACATTTAAATCTTAGATCCATCTGGAATTTTCCTTACTTTATAGTTAACATTTCAAGCTTAGCACCACTAAATCTGCTTATTTCCCTCAGGTTGGTGCTTTTCAAATATTTCCACAAAAGGATATCTCAGAGGAGAGGAGTGTCCTTGAAACCCTGGGGATCTGGAGAGATTTGGTGCCAGCTACAGGATCAGCATTTTTTTTTTTTTTTTTTGAGACAGGGTCTTGCTCTGTCGCCCAGGCTGGAGTGCAGTGGCGTGATCTCGGCTCACTGAAACCTCTGCCTCCCAGGTTCAAGAAATTCCCCTGCCTCAGCCTACCGAGCAGCTGGGATTACAGGCACCTGCCACCACACTCAGCTAATTTTTGTATTTTTAGTAGAGATCCCCTGCCTTGGCCTCCCAAAGTGCTGGGATTACAGGCGTGAGCCACTACGCCTGGCCAGGATCAATTTTTTTAAGCCTCATGTTTTATCCTAAATAGCCATGTCAGTTTTGCATTTTACTTCATGCTATGTCTATGTTTCTTTTAGTATAAAAATAGAAGTTTAAATTATTTACCCATTGAGTGAAAGTAGTGGCCCAAAAAGATAGGCCATGCCATGATTTACCTGTGACTTCATTGCCCCACCTTAGCCTTTTGTGCACACACAGGCTTGCTGTATTCTGAGAGTGTGTGTCAGTGGAGGGAATTGCTTTTTGTACTTTGGAGCAGCAAAGCCTTGGGTTATTGGTCTAAAGTTAAGGTATGCAGCCATTAGGGGAGTGTACAGAGCCAATGGTACCTTTATTAGTGTCCTAGGGCTACCCTTGAGTACCATGATCTAGGTAGCTTCAAACACCAGAAATTTTTTTCCTCACAGTTCTAGAAGCCAGAAGTCTGAAATAAAAGCATTGGATCTTTTTTGGAGCCTCAGAGGGATAATCTGTTTCATGCCTCTCTTCCAGCTTTTGGTGATTGTTGATAATCTTCGGCATTCCTCGGTTTGTTGTGGCATAACTCCAAACTGCCTCTAACTTCACACAGTGTTTTCATTGTGTGTCTTTGTATCTCTTCTCCTCTTATAATATGACTTCAGTCATATTAGATCAAGGGCCCACTCTACTCCAGTATGATTTTATCTTAACCTGACTAATTATATTAGCAGTGATCCTATTTCAAAGTAAAGTCACATCCTGGGATTTTGGGAAGGACTTGAATGGGGGTGAGGGGGTGGTACTATCCAACTCAACAGTGCCTTTGTTAGAAGAAATTGGTTCAAAGAAGAGGGTGACCCTGGATTATGCCTGCCGTATCTTTCTGCCCACTCATTTTACTTTCCTATTAAGAACTTCCTTTTGAATTTTTATTTTAAGCTTTTTTTTTTTATTATGGAAACATTTAAATATATACAAGGTAGAGAGAATAATGTAATGAATGGACCCTCATGTATCAACCATCCAGTATCAATAATTTTCAACTAATGGTTTCATCTATAACCCCTCCCCACTGGATTATTCCACATATTATATTATTTCATCCATAAATACTTCAGCATGCATTTCTTTTTTTTCTTCTTCTCTGCCTTCTTTTCTTTTTTCTTTTTTTTCTCCTCTACCTCTCTTCAGTATGTATTTCTAAAAGGTAAGGACTCTTTTTTCTCTCTTTTTTTTTTTTTTTTTTTTAGACTGAGTCTTGCTCTATCACCCAGTCTGGAGTACAGTGACATGATCCTGGCTCACTGCAACCTCTGCCTCCAAGGTTCAAGTGATTCTCCTGCCTCAGCCTCCCGAGTAGCTGAGATTACAGGAACCCGCCATCATACCTGGCTAATTTTTGTATTCTTAGTAGAGAAGGAGTTTCACCATGTTGGCCAGGTTGGTCTCGAACTCCTGACCTCAAGTGTTCCACCCGCCTTGGCTTCCCAAAGTGCTGGGATTACAGGCTTGAGCCACCCCAACTGGCCAAGATAAGGACTCTTAAAAATATATATATATGTCTATTTGCTCTTGTTACACATTAAAGAATTCCTTAATATCATAAGAAATCAGTTTTTAAATTTCCTTGATATAAAACAATTTATGAAGACCGTTTAATAAATTGATGTTTTAGCCAGATGCAGTGGCTCAGGCCTATCATCCCAGCAACTTAGGAGGCTGAGGCGGGAGGATTGCTTGAGCCTAGGAGTTCTAGACCAGCCTGGGCAACATACGGAGAAATAAAAAATAGCCAGATGTGGTGGTGCACACCTGCAGTTCTAGCTATTCAGTAGGCTGAGGTGGGAGGACTGCTTAAGCCCAGGATTTTGAGGCTGCAGTGAGCTATGATGCTATGATTGCTCCACTGCACTCCATCCAGCCTGAGCAACAGAGCAAGATCCTGTTAAAATAATAATAATAATAATAATAAGGAAGAAAAAATAAATTGATGCTTTCATTAACATCAGTAATTTGTGGGGACTGCATGAGAAATTTTCATTGAAGGTGCCAAGCCCCAGTAACTTCCTTGCAAATCCTTAACTATCAGCCCCTAAGACTGAATTCTTTCAGCTTCTCTCTGAAACCTATCTTTGAGTCAGACTGCTGCCTTAATTAACTTTTTAACTTCCTTAACTAGACCTTGTAGAAAATTAATTGTTCCCCCTTATTTCTCTTTAGAACTAGCCACGTTCAAAGGGTTGCTTTTGAAATATACAATACCTTGTTGTTAACTATCAATTTTTAAAAAGTTGCTTCTGACAATAAGCATAGAATTCCATCAATCTCAGGATACACTAGAAGCTTTTCTAAAATAATTTATTCCCAGGCACGGTGGCTCATGCCTGTAATCCTAGCACTTTGGGAGGCCGAAGTGGGTGGGTCACCTAAGGTCAGGAGTTGGAGACCAGCCTGACCAACATGGTGAAACCCCATCTCTACTAAAAATACAAAATTGGGGGGGCGGAGCAAGATGGCCGAATAGGAACAGCTCCAGTCTCCAACTCCCAGTGCGAGCGACACAGAAGACCGGTGATTTCTGCATTTTCAACTGAGGTACTGGGTTCATCTCACTAGGGAGTGCCAGACAATTGGTGCTGGTCAGCTGCTGCAGCCCGAGCAGCGAGAGCTGAAGCAGGGCAAGGCATCGCCTCACCTGGGAAGCACAAGGGGAAAGGGAATCCCTTTTCCTAGCCAGGGGAACTGAGACACACAACACCTGGAAAATTGGGTAACTCCCACCCCAATACTGCACTTTAAGCAAACAGGCACACAAGGAGATTATATCCCACACCTGGCCAGGAAGGTCCCACGCCCACGGAGCCTCCCTCATTGCTAGCACAGCAGTCTGCGATCTCACGGCAAGGCAGCAGCGAGGCTGGGGGAGGGGCACCCGCCATTGCTGAGGCTTAAGTACGTAAACAAAGCCGCTGGGAAGCTTGAACTGGGTGGAGCTCACAGCAGCTCAAGGGAATCTGCCTGTCTCTGTAGACACCACCTCTGGGGACAGGGCGCAGTAAACAAACAAAAGCAGCAGAAACCTCTGCAGACGCAAACGACTCTGTCTGACAGCTTTGAAGAGTGCAGTGGATCTCCCAACATGGACGTTGAGATCTGAGAAGGGACAGACTGCCTGCTCAAGGGTCCCTGAGCCCTGAGAGCTGTGGAACATCCCCCACTAGGAACAGTCGGCCACCCCACACCTCACAGGGGTGGAAGGAGTACACCCTGAGGAGAGCCTCCAAAGCAAGAGTCAGACAAGGTACACTCACTGTTTCAGCAATGGTCTCTTCCGCAGCCTCTGCTGCTGACACTTGGTAGCAGGTCTGGAGTGGACCTCAAGCTTAATCTCCAACAGACCACCACAGCTGAGGGTCCTGACTGCTTAGAAGGAAAACTATCAAACAGGAAGGGCACCTACACTAAAACATCAGTACGTCACCATCATCATGAAAGACCAGAGGCAGATAAAAGGAAACCACAAAGAGAAGTGCAGGAAAAAAGCAGAGGGCAGAAAAGCTGGAAATTCAAAATAGAGGCGCTATCTCCTGGCAAAGGAGCACAGCTCATAAGCCAGCCAACAGGATCCAAAGCAGCCAGAATGACTTTGGCGAGATGAAGGGGCTTTGATCCAGTCAAACTTCTCAGAGCTAAAAAGGAGGAATTACATGCAAGCAAAGAAACTAAAAATCTTGAAAAAAAAGTGGAAGAATTAGTGACTAGAGTAATTATTGCAGAGAGGTCATAAACAAGAAATAGAAAGAGATGAAAACCAAGACGAAATATGTGACAAATGCACAAGCTAAATGGCTTCGATCAACTGGAAGAAAGGTATCATGATTGAAGGCAATGAACGAAATAAAACAAGAAGAAACCAAAAGAAAAAAGAAAGAAAAATGAACAAAATACAAAAAAGAGTATGGGATTATGTAAAAGACCAAATCTACGTCTGATGATTAAGGGTGCCCTGAAAGTGAGGGGAAAATGGAACAAGTTGGAAAACACTCTTCAGGATGTCGCCGGAGGCTTTAACCGAAAAGTAGGGCGGTAACGGTAAATCAGAAAATACAGAGGGCTTGCTCCACAAAAGATACTTTCGAGAAGAGCAACTCCAAAGACACATAATTGCCAAGATTTCACCAAAGTTGAAATGAAGGAAAAATCTTAAGGGCAGCCAGAGAGAAGGTCGGGTTACCCCAGAAAGGGGGAAGCCCATGCAGACTCACAGCAGATCTCACCGACGAAACTCTACAAGCCAGAAGAGAGTGGGGGCCAATATTCAACATTCTTCAAGAAGAATTTTCAACCCAGAATTTCATATCCAGCCAAACTAAGTTTCATAAGTGAAGGAGAAGTAAATCCTTTACGGAATGAAAGCACATGCTTAGAGATTTTTGTCACCACTAGGCCTGCCCAACACAAGAGACCCTGAAGGAAGCACTGAACATGGAAAAGGAACAACTGGTACCAGCCATTTGCAAAACATGCCAAAATGTAAAAGACCATCGAGGCTAGGAAGAAACTGCATCAACTAACGAGGTAAAATAATCAGTTAATATCATAATGGCAGGATCAAGTTCACACATAACAATCTTAACCTTAAATGTAAATGGACTAAATGCTCCAATTAAAGACACAGACTGGCAAACTGGATAAAGAGTCAAGACCCATCAGTCTGCTGTATTCAGAGACCCATCTCACACGCAGAGACATACATAAGGCTCAAAATAAAAGGCATGGAGGAAGATTTACCAAGCATATGGAGAACAAAAAAAGCAGGGGTTGCAATACTAGTCTCTGATAAAACAGACTTTAAACCATCAAAGATCAAAAGAGACAAAGAAGGCCATTACATAATGGTGAAAGGATCAATTCAACAGGAGAATAGCTATCCTAAATATATGCACCCAATACAGGAGCACTTTGAGATTCATAAAGCAAGTCCTTAGAGACTTACAAAGGAGACTTAGACTCCCATACAATAATAATGGGAGACTTCAACCTCCACTGTCAACATTAGACAGATCAACGAGACAGAAAGTTAACAAGGATATCCAGGAATTGAACCCATCTCTGCAGCAAAGCAGACCTAATAGACATCTATAGAACTCTCCACACCCCAAATCAACAGAATATATATTCTTCTCAGTACCACATCGCAGTTATTCCCAAAATTGACCACGAGAATTGGAGTAAAAGCGCCCTCAGCAAATGTGCAAGAACAGGGTATATCAAACTGTCTCTCAGACCACAGTGCAATCAGAAACTAGAACTCGGGACTAAGAAAATCAATCAAAACCGCTCAACTACATGGAAACTGAACAACCTGCTCGAATGACTACTGAATTTTTATATAACGAAATGAAGGCAGAAACCAAGATGTTCTTTGAAACCAATGAGAACAAAGATACAACATACCAGAATCTCTGGGACACATTTAAAAGCAGTGTGTAGAGAAATTTATAACACTAAATGCCCACAAGAGAAAGCGGGAAAAGATCTAAAATTGACACTCTAACATCACAATTAAAAGAACTAGAAGCAAGAGCAAACACATTCAAAAGCTAGCAGAAGGCAAAAGAAATAACTAAGATCAGAGCAGAACTGAAGGAGATAGAGACACACACAAAAACTCTCAAAAATCAATGAATCCAGGAATTGGTTTTTTGAAAAGATCAACAAAATTGACAGACCGCTTAAGACTAATAAAAAAGAAGAAAGAGAAAAGAATCAAATAGAAGCAATAAAAATGATAAAGGGATATCCACCACCGACCCCACAGAAATACAAACTACCATCAGAGAGGAATACTATAAACACCTCTATGCAAAATAAACTAGAAATCTAGAAGAAATGGATAATTTCCTGGACACTTACACTCTTCAAGACTAAACCAGGAAGAAGTTGAATCCCTGAATAGACCAATAGCAGGCTCTGAAATTGAGGCAATAATTAATAGCCTACCAACCAAGAGTCCACGACCAGATGGATTCACAGCTGAATTCTACCAGAATTTACAAGGAGCTGGGTACCACCTTCTGAAACTTCATGCATTCATTAGAAAGAAATCCTCCTAACTCATTTTTATGGGGCCAACATCATCCTGATACTAAAAAGAAGCCTGGCAGAGACACAACAAAAAGAAGATTTTAGATCAATATCCTGATGAACATCGATGCAAAGTCCCTCAATAAAATACTTACAACAAACCAGTTCAGCAGCACATCAAAAAGCTTATCCACCACTTGATCAAGTGGGCTTCATCCGCCAGGATGCGCAAGGCTGGTTCAACATTCGCAAAATCAATAAACATAATCCAGCATATAAACAGAACCAAAGACAAGAACCACATGATTATCTCAATAGATGCAGAAAAGGAAACGGCAAAATTCAACAGCCCTTCATGCTAAAAGCTCAGCAACAAATTCGTGTGATGGGTACCTCAAAGGCAAGAAGAGCTATTTATGACAAACCCACGGCCAATATCATACTGAATGGGCAAAACTGGAAAATTCCCTTAGAAACTGGCACAAGACAGGTATGCCCTCTCTCACCACTCCTATTCAACATAGTGTTGAGTTCGGCTTCAGGGCAATCAGGCAAAGAAAGAAATCAAAGGGTATTCAGTTAGGAAAAGAAAGAAATCAAGTGTCTGTTTGCAGATGACATGATTTGTATGTTAGAAAACCCCATTGTCTCAGCCACCACGAAATCTCCTTAAGCTGATAAGCAACTTCAACAAAGTCTCGGATACAAAATTAATGTGCAAAAATCACAAGCATTAAGTATACATACCAGTAACAGACAAACAAGAGAGCCTAATCATGAATGAACTTCCCATTCTGAAAATTGCTTCAAAGAGAATAAAATACCTAGGAATCCAACTTACAAAGGGATGTAAAAGGACCTCTTCAAGGAGAACTACAAACCACTGCTCCAGTGAAATAAAAAGGGACACAAACAAATGGAAAGAGACATACCATGCTCATGGATGGGAAGAATCATTATCGTGAAAATGGCCATACTGCCCAAAGTTCATTTATAGATTCAATGCCATCCCCATCAAGCTACCAATGAGAGTGTCTTCACAGAATTGGAAAAAAAACTGCTTTAAAAGTTCATGGAACCAAAAATTCCCCACCTCTCCCAAGACAATCCTAAGTCCAAAGAACAAGCTGGGAGGCATCACAGCACCTGACTTCAAACTCTACGACAAGGCTGGCAAAAACAGCATGGTACTGGTGCCGAAACAGAATATAGACCAATGGAACAGAACAGAGTCCTCCAGAAATAATACCACACATCTACAGCCATCTGATCTTTGACAAACCTGAGAGAAGTAAGAAATGGGGAAAGGATTCTATTTAATAAATGGTGCTTAGGAAAATTGGCTAGCCATAAGTAGAAAGCTGAAACTGGATCCTTTCCTTACTCCTTATACGAAAATTAATTCAAGATGGATTAGAGACTTAAATGTTAGACCTAATACCACTTAAAACCCTAAGAGGAAAACCTAGGTAGTACCATTCAGGACATAGGCATGGGCAAAGACTTCATGTCTAAAACACCAAAAGCAACGGCAGCAAAGCCAAAATTGACAAATGGGATCTCATTAAACTAAAAGCTGTGAAATACCATCAAGAGTGAACAGGCAACCTACAGAATGGGAGAAAATTTTTTTTGCAATCTACTCATCTGACAAAGAGGCTATTATCCAGAACCTACAAAGAACTCAAACAAATTTACAAAGAAAAACAAACAGCCCCATCAAAAAGTGGGCAAAGGATATGAGCAGACATTTTCTCAAAGAAGATATTCATACAACCAACGGGCACACTGAAAAGTAACCATCATCACTGGCCATCAGAGAAATGCAAATCAAAACCCACAATGAGATACCATCTCACACCAGCCCAGTTAGAATAAGCGATCACATTAAAAAGTCAGGAAACAACAGGTGCTGGAGAGGATGTGGAGAAATAGGAACATTTCTACACTGTTGGTGGGATTGTAAACTAGTTCAAGCATTATGGAAAACAGTATGGCGATTCCTCAAGGATCTAGAACTAGATGTACCATATGACCCAGCCATCTCATTACTAGTATATACCCAAAGTTATAAATCATGCTGCTATAAAGACACATACTGCATTATGTTTTATTGCAGCACTATTCTAATAGCAAAGACTTTGGAATCAACCCAAATGTCCATCAGTGACGAAGACTGGATTAAAAAATGTGGCACATATACACCACCATGGAATACTATGCAACCATAAACAAGGATGAGTTTGTGTCCTTTGTAGGGGCATGGATGCAGCTGGAAACATGTTCTTAGCAAACTAACACAAGAACAGAAACCAAACACCGCCTGTTCTCACTCACATAGGTGGGAACTGAACAATGAGATCACTTGGACTTGGAAGGGAACATCACACACCAGGGGCCTATCATGGGGAGGGGGAGGGGGAGGGAGGGATTGCATTGGGAGTTATATACCTGATGATGAAATGACGAGTTGATGGGTGCTGACGAGTTGATGGGTGCAACACAACTAACTATGGCACAAGTATACATATGTAACAAACCTGCCGTTATGCACATGTACCCTGGGAACTTAAAGTATAATTAAAAAAAAAAAAAAAAAAAAAATACAAAATTAGCCAGGCGTGGTGGAGCATGCCTGTAATCCCAGCTACTCAGGAGGCTGAGGCAGGAATATTGCTTGAACCTGGGAGGGAGAGGTTGCAGTAAACTGAAATTGTGCTATTGCACTCCAGCCTTCCAGGCAACAAGAGTGAAACAGTTCCCCCCACCCCGCCCACCAAAAAAAAAAAAAAAAGAAAGAAAGAAAAGAAAAAAGAAAAAGTCTTTAAGTCATTTTGGCTGGGTGTAGTGGCTCACACCCATAATCCCAGCACTTTGGGATGCCGAGGGGGCGGATCACCTGAGGTTAGGAGTTCGAGACCAGCCTGGCCAAGATGGTGAAACCCCGTCTCTACTAAAAACACAAAAATTAGCCAGGTGTGGTGGTGGACACCTGAAATCCCAACTACTCAGGAGGCTGAGGCTAGAGAATCGCAGGGCAGGAGGTGGAGGTTGCAGTTGGCTTACGTCACGCCACTGCACTCCAACCTGAGTGACAAGAGCAAAACTCCATCTCAAAAAATAAAATAAAATAAAATAAATAAAATAAAATGAATTTCTCTTGTGGGAAACAAACAAACACCTAGCTTTTTCATAGCTTTTCCTAATCTAAGCTGAGGTTCATGTCTCCTGGGGGAAAATTAAACAAAACAAGGAACAGAAGGCTGAGTGAAGGATCCTGGCAGAGGTGGCAGTGAAGCTGGTCTCTTTGGGATCCAACTTTAATCACCCAAAGAAAGGCTACGTGGTTGATAGGGCACATCTATATTCCATCTCCTTGGAACACAGATATTCAGGGGGCATGGACTGGGATTAATCACAGTCTAATTCCAATTTCAACCAGGCATAGAGAAGAATTTCTCTGGTAAATATTTGACAAAATAGAAATGGGCACAGTGGCACATGCCTGTAATCCCAGCACTTTAGACAAGGCAGGAGGATTGCTTGAGTTCAGGAGTTTGAGATCAGCCTGGGCAACACAATGAAACCTTATCTCTATTTTTAAAAAGTAATATTAATATGCTGGGTGTAATGGCTCACGCCTGTAAACCCAGCTACTTGGGAGGCTGAGGCAGGATAATCGCTTGAATCTGGGAGGCGGAGGTTTCGGTGAGCTGAGATCGCACCATTGCACTCCAGCCTGGGCAACAAGAGTGAAAGTCCGTCTCTAAATAAATAAATAAATAAATCGAGAAAATAGTAAGATTCATGTCTACCTTCCTAGTCTTCAGGAGGATATTACTCCCTTGCCTGTACACTCCCTTCTCCAACACACACACTCTGAGTAGAAGCATCTTATTCATCTGTCAGAGGCTGGTTCAGGTTGTAGGCTTGAAGGCTGGGATTTGAGTCTTGACCTAGGCAAAAACAAGGACCAGGGCCTGGCCAGGAAATGATCAAGAGGATACTGTTCACAACAACCCTTCCTATGAGTAGTGGGCGTTTTATATAACAAAACCTGTTCATGTTCGTGCTCTTTTTTTTTTTTTTTGAGATGGAGTTTTGCTTTGTCACCCAGGCTGGAGTGCAGTGGCATGATCTCAGCTCACTGCGACCTCTGCCTCCCAGCTTCAAGTGATTCTCCTGCCTCAGTCTTCCAGTAGCTAGGATTACAGGTGTGCACCACCATGTCTGGCTTTTTTTTTTGTATTTTTAGTAGAGACGGGGTTTCACCATGTTGGCCAGGCTGGTCTTGAACTCCTGACCTCAGGTGATCTGCTCGCCTCGGCCTCCCAAAGTGCTGGAATTACAGGAGTGAGTCACCATGTCTGACCATGTTCATATTCTTTCTTCTTTTTCAATTTTCTTCTTATAATTATTACTATTATTATTATACTTTAAGTTCTGGGGTAAATGTGTAGAATGTGCAGGTTTGTTACATAGGTATACATGTGCCATGGTGGTTTGCTGCACCCATCAACCCGTCATCTACATTAGGTATCTCTCCTAATGCTGTCCCTTCTCTAGCCCCCTACCCCCAAATAGGCCCCAGTGTGTGATGTTTCCCTCCCTGTGTCCATGTGTTCTCATTGTTCAACTCCCACTTATAAGTGAGAACGTGAGGTGTTTGGTTTTATGTTCTTGTGTTAGTTTGGTAAGAATGATATTTTCCAACTTCATCCATGTCCCTGCAAAGGACATTAACTCATCCTTTGCTATGTCTGCATAGTATTCCATGGTGTATGTGTGCCACATTTTCTTTATCTAGTCTATCATTGATGGACATTTCGGTTGGTTCCAAGTCTTTGCTGTTGTGAACAGTGCCACAATAAATATACGTGTGCATGTGTCTTTATAGTAGAATGATTTATAATCCTCTGGGTATATACTCAGTAATGGGATTGCTGGGGCAAATGGTATTTCTGTTTCTAGATCCTTGAGGAATCACCACACTGTCTTCCACAATGTTTGAACTAACTTGCACTCCCACCAACAGTGTAAAAGCATTCCTATTTTTCCACATCCTCTCCAGCATCTGTTGTTTCCTGACATTTTAATGATCGCCATTCTAACTGGCATGAGATGATATCTCATTGTGATTTTGATTTACATTTCTCTAATGAACGGTGATGATGACCTTTTTTTCCCGTATGTTTGTTGGCTGCATAAATGTCTTCTTTTGCCGGCTGCGATGGCTCATGCCTGTAATCCCAGCACCTTGGGAGCCCGAGGCTAGTAGATCACGAGGTCAGGAGTTCAAGACTAGCCTGGCCAAGATGCTGAAACCCTGTCTCTACTAAAAATACAAAAATTAGCCAGGCACTGTGGCAGGCACCTCTAATCCCCATTACTTGGGAGGCTGAGGTAGGATAATCACTTGAATCCTGGGGGCTGGAGGTTGCAGTGAGTCGCGATTGCACCACTGCATTCCAGCCTGGGTGACAGAGTGAGACTCCATCTCAAAAAATAAATAAATACATAAAATAAAATAAAAATAAAAAATAGATGTCTTATTTTGAGAAGTGTCTGTTCATATCCTTCACCCACTTTTTGATGGGGTTGTTTTTTTCTTGTAAATTTGTTTAAGTTCTTTGTAGATTCTGGAAATCAGCCTTTGCCAGATGGATAGACTGCAAAAATATTCTCCCATTCTGTAGGTTGCCTGTTCACTTTGATGATAGTTTATTTTGCTGTGCAGAAGCTCTTTAGTTTAATTATATCCCGTTTGTCAATTTTGGCTTTCATTGCCATTGCTTTTGATGTTTTAGTTATGAAGTTTTTGCCCATGCCTGTGTCCTGAATGGTATTGCCTTGGATTTCTTCTAGGGTTTTTTATGGTTTTAGCTCTTACGTTTAAGTCTTGAGTTAATTTTTGTATAAGGTGTGAGGAAGGGGTCCAGTTTCATTTTTCTGTATATGGCTAACCACTTTTCCCAACACCATTTATCAAATAGGGAATCCTTTTCCCATTGCTTGTTTTTGTCAGGTTTGCCAAAGGTCAGATGGTTGTAGATGTGTGGTGTTATTTCTGAGGTCTCTGTTCCGTTCCATTGGTCTATATATCTGTTTTGGTACCAGTACCATGTGGTTTTGGTTACTGTAGACTCGTAGTACAGTTTGAAGTCAGGTAGCGTGATGCCCCCTGCTTTGTTCTTTTTGGTTAGGATTGTCTGCTATGAGGACTATTTTCTGGTTCCATATGATATTTAAAGTAGTTTTTTTCTAACTGTGAAGAAAGTCAATTGTAGCTTGATGGGGATAGCATTGAATCTATAATTACTTTGATCAGTATGGCCATTTTCACCATATTGATTCTTCCTGTCCATGAGCATGGAACGTTTTTCCATTTGTTTGTGTCCCCTCTTATTTCCTTGAGCAGTCATTTGTAGTTCTCCTTGAAGTGATCCTTCACATCCCTTGTAAATTGTATTCCTAAGTATTTTATTCTCTTAGTAGCAATTGTGAATGGGAGTTCACTCATGGTTTGGCTCTCTGTCTATTATTGGTGTATAGAAATGCTTGTGATTTTTGCACATTAATTTTGTATCCTGAGACTTTGCTGAATTTACTTATCAGCTTAAAAAGATTTTGAGCTGAGATGATGGGATTTTCTAAATATACAATCATGTCATCTACAAACAGAGACAATTGACTTTCTCTCTTCCTATTTGAGTACCCTTTATTTCTTTCTCTTGCCTGATTGTCCCAGCCAGAACTTCCGATACTAGGTTGAAGAGGAGTGGTGAGAAAGAACATCCCTGTCTTGTGGCAGTTTTCAAAGGGAATGCTTTCAGTTTTTGCCCATTCAGAATGATATTGTCTGTGGGTTTGTCATAAATAGCTTTTATTATTTTGAGATACGTTCCGTCAACACCTAGTTTATTGGCAGTTTTTAGCATGAAGGGGAGTTGAATTTTGTCAAAGGCCTTTACTGCATCTATTGAGATAATCATGTGGTTTTTGTCATCGGTACTGTTTATGTGGTGGATTACGGTTATTGATTTGTGGATGTTGAAGCAGCCTTCCATCCCAGCTATGAAGCTGACTTGGTCGTGGTGGATAAGCTTTTTGATGTGCTGCTGAATTCGGTTTGCCAGTATTTTATTGAGGATTTTGCATTGATATTCATCAGGGATATTGGCCTGAAATTTTCTTTTTTTGTTGTGTCTCTGCCAGCTTTTGGTATCAGCATGATGCTGGCCTCATCAAATGAGATAGGGAGAAGTCCCTCTGTTTTCTATTGTTTGGAATAGTTTCAGAAGGAATGATACCAGCTCTTTCTCTATCTTCTTCTTCGTTATTCTGGCTAGCAGTCTATCTATTTTGTTGATCTTTTCACAAAACCAGCTCCTGGATTCACTGATGTTTTGAAGGATTTTTGTGTATCTATATCCTTCAGTTTGGCTCTGATCTTAGTTATTTCTTGTCTTCTGCTAACTTTTGAATTTGTTTGCTCTTGATTCTCCAGTACTTTTAATTGTGATGTTAGGGTGTCAATTTTAGATCTTTCCTGCTTTCTCTTGTGGGCATTTAGTGCTGTAAATTTCCCTCTAAACACTGCTTTAGCTGTGTTCCAGCGATTCTGATACGTTGTGTCTTTGGTCTCATTGGTTTCAAAGAATTTATTTATTTCTGCCTTAATTTCATTATTTACCCAGTAGTAATTCAGCAGCAAGTTGTTCACTTTCCAGTAGTTGTGCATTTTTGAGTTACCTTCTTAATCCTGAGTTCTAATTTGATTGCACCGTAGTCTGAGAGACTGTTCGTTATGATTTCTATTCTTTTGCATTTGCTCAGGAGTGTTTTACTTCCAATTATGTGATGAATTTTAGAATAAGTGTGATGTGGTGCTGAGAAGGATGTATATTCTGTTGATTTGGAGTGAAGAGCTGTATAGATGTCTATTAGGTCCACTTTGTCCAGAGCTTAGTTCAAGTCCTGAATATCCTTGTTAATTTTCTGTCTCGTTGATCTGTCTAATATTGACAGTGGGGTGTTAAAGTCTCTCTATTATTGTGTGGGAGTCTAAGTCTCTTTGTATGTCTCTAAGGACTTGCTTTATGAATCTGGGTTCTCCTGTATTGGGTGCATATATATTTAGGATAATTAGATCTTCTTGTTGCATTGATTCCTTTGCGATTATGTAATGCCCTTCATTGTCTTTTTTGATCTTTGTTGGTTTAAGTCTGTTTTATCAGAGACTAGGATTGCAACCCCTGTTTTTGTTTTTTTTTTGTTTGTTTGTTTGTTTTTTATTATGATACTTTAAGTTCTAAGGTACATGTGCACAACGTGCAGGTTTGTTACATATGTATACTTGTGCCATGTTCGTGTACTGCACCCATTAACTCGTCATTTACATTAGATATATGTCCTAATGCTATCCCTCCCCTCTCCTCCCACCCCACGACAGGCCACAATGTGTGATGTTCCCCTTCCTATGTCTAAATGTTCTTATTGTTCAATTCCCACCTACAACTGAGAACATGCGGTGTTTGGTTTTTTGTCCTTGGCAATAGTTTGCTGAGAATGATGGTTTCCAGCTGCATCCATGTCCTTACAAAGAACATGAACTCATCCTTTTTTATGGCTGCATAGTATTTCATGGTGTATATGTGCCACATTTTCTTAATCCAGTCTATCATTGATGGACATTTGGGTTGGTTCCAAGTCTTTGCTATTGTGAATAGTGTTGTAATAAACATATGTGTGCATGTGTCTTTATAACAGCATGATTTATAATCCCCTGGGTATATGCCCTGTAATGGGATGGCTGGGTCAAATGGTATTTCTAGTTCTAGATCCTTGAGGAATCGACACACTGTCGTCCACAATGGTGGAACTAGTTTACAGTCCCACCAACAGTGTAAAAGTGTTCCTATTTCTCCACATCCTCTCCAGCACCTGTTGTTTCCTGACTTTTTAATGATCACTCTTCTAACTGGTGTGAGATGGAATCTCATTGTGGTTTTGATTTGTATTTCTCTGATGGCCAGTAATGATGAGCATTTTTTCATGTGTCTGTTGGCTGCATAAATGTCTTCTTTTGAGAAGTGTCTGTTCATATCCTTTGCCCACTTTTTGATGGGATTGTTTCTTGTAAATTTGAGTTCTTTGTAGATCCTGGATATTAGCCCTTCGTCAGATGAGAAGATTGAAAAATTTTCTCTCATTCTGTAGGTTGCCTGTTCACTCTGATGGTAGTTTCTTTTGCTGTGCGGAAGCTCTTTAGTTTAATTAGATCCCATTTGTCAATTTTGGCTTTTGTTGCCATTGCTTTTGATGTTTTAGACATGAAGTCCTTGCCCATGCCTATGTCCTGAATGGTATTACCTAGGTTTTCTTCTAGGGCTTTTTATGGTTTTAGGTCTACCATTTAAGTCTTTAATCCATCTTGAATTAATTTTTGTATAAGGCGTAAGGAAGGGATACAGTTTCAGTTTTCTACATATGGCTAGCCAGTTTTCCCAACACCATTTATTAAATATGGAATCCTTTCCCCATTGCTTGTTTTTGTCAGGTTTGTCAAAGATCAGATGGCTGTAGATGTGTGGTATTATTTCTGAGGGCTCTGTTCTGTTCCATTGGTCTCTGTCTCTGCTTTGGTACCAGTACCATGCTGTTTTGGTTACTGTAGCCTTGTAGTATAGTTTGAAGTCAGGTAGCGTGATGCCTCCAGCTTTGTTCTTTTGACTTAGGATTGTCTTGGAGTTGCGGGCTCTTTTTTGGTTCCATATGAGCTTTAAAGCAGTTTTTTCCAATTCTGTGAAGAAACTCATTGGTAGCTTAATGGGGATGGCATTGAATCTATAAATTACCTTGGGCAGTATGGCCATTTTCACATATTGATTCTTCCTATCTATGAGCATGGTATGTTCTTCCATTTGTTTGTGTCCTCTTTTATTTCACTGAGCAGTGGTTTGTAGTTCTCCTCGAAGAGGTCCTTTACATCTCTTGTAAGTTGTATTCCAAAGTATTTTATTCTCTTTGAAGTTATTGTGAATGGAAGTTCATTCATGATTTGGCTCTCTGTTTGTCTGTTATTGGTGTATAAGTATGCTTGTGATTTTTGCATACTGGTTTCATATCCTGAGACTTTGCTGAAGTTGCTTATCAGCTTAAGGGGATTTTGGGCTGAGATGATGGGGTTTTCTAAATATACAATCATGTCATCTGCAAAGAGGGACACTTTGACTTCCTCTTTTTCTAATTGAATACCCTTTATTTCTTTCTTCTGCCTGGTTGCCCTGGCCAGAACTTCCAACACTATGTTGAATAGGAGTGGTGAGAGAGGGCATCCCTGTCTTGTGCCATTTTTCAAAGGGAATGCTTCCAGTTTTTTCCCATTCAGTATGATACTGGCTGTGGGTTTGTCATAAATAGCTCTTATGGTTTTGAGATACATCCAACGAATACTTAATTTATTGAGAGTTTTTAGCATGAAAGGCTGTTGAATTTTGTCAAAGGCCTTTTCTGCATCTGTTGAGATAACCATGTGGTTTTTGTCTTTGGTTCTGTTTACATCCTGGATTACATTTATTGATTTGCATATGTTGAACCAGCCTTGCATCCCAGGAATGAAGCTCGCTTGGTCACGGTGGGTCAGCTTTTTGATGTGCTGCCGGATTCGGTTTGTCAATATTTTATTGAGGATTTTTGCATGGATGTTCATCAGGGATATTCATCTAAAATTCTCTTTTTTTGTTGTGTCTCTGCCAGGCTTTGGTATCAGGATGATGTTGGTCTCATAAAATGAGTTAGGGATGATTCCCTCTTTTTCTATTGATTGGAATAGCTTCAGAAGGAATGGGACCAGCTCCTCTTTGTCACTCTGGTAGAATTTGGCTGTGAATCCGTCTGGTCCTGGACTTTTTTTGGTTGGTAGGCTATTAATTATTGCCTCAATTTCAGAGCCTGTTATTGGTCTATTCAGGGATTCAACTTCTTCCTGGTTTAAGTCTTGGGAGGGTGTATGTGTCCAGGAATTTATCCAATTCTTCTAGATTTTCTAGTTTATTTGCATAGAGGTATTTATAGTATTCTCTGATGGTAATTTGCATTTCTGTGGAATCAGTGGTGATGTCCCTTTTAGCATTTTTTATTGGGTCTGTTTGATTCTTCTCTCTTTTGTTCTTTATTAGTCTTGCTAGCGGTCTGTCAATTTTGTTGATCTTTTCAAAAAACCAACTCCTGGATTCATTGATTTTTTTGGAGGGTTGTTTATGTCTCTATCTCCTTCAGTTCTGCTCTGATCTTAGTTATTTCTTGCCTTCTGCTAGCTTTTGAATGTGTTTGCTTTTGCTTCTCTAGTTCTTTTAATTGTGATGTTAGTGTGTCAATTTTAGATATTTCCTGCTTTCTCTTGTGGGCATTTAGTGCTATAAATTTCCCTCTACACACTGCTTTAAATGTGTCCCAGAGATTCTGGTATGTTGTATCTTTGTTCTCATTGTTTCCAAAGAACTTCTTTATTTCTGCCTTCATTTCCTTATGTACTCAGTAGTCATTCAGGAGCAGGTTGTTCAGTTTCCATGTAGTTGAGCGGTTTTGAGTGAGTTTCTTAATCCTGAGTTCTAGTTTGATTGCACTGTGATCTGAGAGACAGTTTGTTATAATTTCTGTTTTTTTACATTTGCTTAGGAGTGCTTTCCTTCCAACTATGAGGTCAATTTTGGAATAAGTGTGATGTGGTGCTGAGAAGAATGTATATTCTGTTGATTTGGGGTGGAGAGTTTTACAGATGTCTATTAGGTCTGCTCGGTGCAGAGGTGAGTTCAATTCCTGGATATCATTTTTAACTTTCTGTCTTGTTGATCTGTCTAATGTTGATAGTGGGGTGTTAAAGTCTCCCATTATTATTGTGTGGAAGTGTAAGTCTCTTTGTAAGTCTCTAAGGACTTGCTTTATGAATCTGGGTGCTCCTGTATTGGGTGCATATATATTTAGGATAGTTAGCTCTTCTTGTTAAATTGATGCCTTTACCATTATGTAATGGCTTTGTCTCTTTTTATCTTTGTTGGTTTAAAGTCTGTTTCATCAGAAACTAGGACTGCAACCCCTGCTATTTTTTGTTTTCTATTTGCCTGGTAAATCTTCCTCCATCCCTTTATTTTGAGCCTATGTGTGTCTCTGCATGTGAGATGGGTCTCCTGAATATAGCACACTGATGGGTCTTGACTCTTTATCCAATTTGCCAGTCTGTGTCATTTAATTGGAGGATTTAGCCCATTTACATTTAAGGTTAATATTGTTATGTGTGAATTTGATGCTGTCATTATGATGTTAGCTGGTTATTTTGCTCATTAGTTGATGCAGTCTCTTCCTAGCTTTGGTGGTCTTTACAATTTGGCATGTTTTTGCAGTGGCTGGTATCTGTTGTTCCTTTCCATCTTTAGTGCTTCCTTCAGGATCTCTTGTAGAGCAGGCCTGTTGGTGACAAAATCTCCCAGCATTTGCTTGTCTGTAAAGGATTTTATTTCTCTTTCACTTATGAAGCTTAGTTTGGCTGGATATGAAATTCTGGGTTTAAAATTCTTTTCTTTAATAATGTTGAATATTGGCCCCCCACTCTCTTCTGGCTTGTAGAATTTCTTTCAAGAGATCTGCTGTTAGTCTGATGGGCTTCCCTTTGTGGGTAACCCGACCTTTCTCTCTGGTTACCGTTAACAATTTTTCCTTCATTTCAACTTTGGTGAATCTGATGTTATGTGTCTTGGAGTTGCTCTTCTCGAGGAGTATCTTTGTGTCATTCTCTATATTTCCTGAATTTGAATGTTGGCCTGCCTTGCTAGGTTGGGGAAGTTCTCTTGGATGATATCCTGCAGAGCGTTTTCCAACTTGGTTCCATTTTCCCTGTCACTTTCAGGCACCCCAATCAGACGTAGATTTGATCTTTTCACATAATCCCATATTTCTTGGAGGCTTTGTTCATTTCTTTTTACTCTTTTTTTCTCTACACTTGTCTTCTCGCTTCATTTCATTCATTTGATCTTCAGTCGTTGATACTCTTTCTTCCAGTTGATCGAGTCAGTTACTGAAGCTTGTGCATTCATCATGTAGTTCTTGTGCCATTGTTTTCAGCTCCATCAGGTCATTTATGGACTTCTCTGCATTGGTTATTCTAGTTATCCATTCATCCATTCTTTTGCAAGGTTTTTAGTTTCTTTGCGCTGGTTATGTAGTTCCTCCTTTAACTCTGAGAAGTTTGATCAACTGAAGCCTTCTTCTCTCAACTTGTCAAAGTCATTCTCCATCCAGCTTTGTTCCGTTGCTGGTGATGAGCTGCATTCCTTTGGAGGGGGAGATGCGTTCTGATTTTTTGAATTTCCAGCTTTTCTGCCCTGCTTTTTCCCCATCTTTGTGGTTTTATCTGCCTTTGGTCTTTGATGATGGTGACGTACTGATGGGGTTTTGTTGTGGGTGTCCTTTCTGTTTGTTAGTTTTCCTTCTCACAGTCAGGACCCTCAGCTTCCGGTCTGTTGGAGTTTGCTTGAGGTCCACTCCAGACCCTGTTTGTCTCAGTATCAGTAGTGGAGGCTGCAGAAGATAGAATATTGCTGAACAGCGAGTGTTGCTGTCTGATTCCTGCTCTGGAAGCTTTGTCTCAGGGGTGTACCCCACTGTGTGAGGTGTGAGGTGTCGGTCTGCACCTTGTTGGGGGTGTCTCCCAGTTAGGCTACTCAAGGGTCAGAGACCCACTTGAGCAGGCAGTCTGTCCATTCTCAGATCTCAACCTCCGTGCTGGGAGATCCACTGCTCTCTTCAAAGCTGTCAGACAGGGGCATTTACGTCTGCTGAGGTTTCTACTTCTTTTTGTTTAGCTATGCCCTGTCCCCAGAGGAGGAGTCTACAGAGGCAGGCTGGCCTCCTTGAGTTGTGGTGGGCTCCACCCAATTCGATCTTCCTGGTGGCTTTGTTTACCTACTCAAGCTTCAGCAATGGTGGGTGGCCCTCCCCCAGCCTCACTGCCGCCTTGCAGTTAGATCTCAGACTGCTGTGCTGGCAATGAGGGAGGCTCCGTGGGCATGGGACCCTCTGGGCCAGGTGTGTTATATAATCTCCTGGTGTGCTGTTTGCTAAGACCCTTGGTAAAGCCCAGTATTAGGGTGGATGTTACCCGATTTTCCAGGGGTTGTGTGTCTCACTTTCCTTTGGCTAGGGAAAGGAATTCCCTTCCCCCTTGCGCTTCCCAGGTGAGGTGATGCCTCTCCCTGCTTCAGCTCTCGCTGGTCGGGCTGCACCCGAGGACCAGCATCAATTGTCCGACAAGGCCCAGTGAGATGAACCCCTTACCTCAGTTGAAAATGCAGAAATCGCTCATCTTCTGTGTCACTCACCCTGGGAGCTGGAGGCTGGAGCTCTTCCTATTTGGCCATCTTGGGTGCGCCACCCCAAACATTTTTTTTAAGAATGTTGAATATTGGCCCTCACTCTCTTCTGGCTTGTAGGGTTTCTGCAGAGAGATCTACTGTTAGTATGATGTGCTTCTTGTGAGTAACCCGACCTTTGTCTCTGGCTGCCCTTAACATTTTTTTCTTTCATTTCAACCTTGGTTAATCTGACTATTATGTGTCTTGTGGTTGCTTTTCTCAAGGTATATCTTTGTGTTGTTCTCTGTACTCCCTGAATTTGAATGTTGGCTTGTCTTACCAGGTTGGGGAAGTTCTCCTGGATAATATCCTGAAGAGTGTTTTCCAACTTGTTTCCATTCTCCCGGTTACTTTCAGGTACACCAATCAAATGTAGGTTTGGCCTTTTCACACAGTCCCATATTTCCTAGAGGCTTTGTTTATGCCCTTTCATTCTTTTTTCTGTAATCTTGTCTTCACACTTTATTTCATTAAGTTGATCTTCAAATTCTGATATCCTTTCTTCTGCCTTATTGATTTGGCTATTGATACTTGTGTATGCTTCACAAAGTTCTCATGCTGTGTTTTTCAGCTCCATGAGGTCATTTATGTTCTTCTCTAAACTAGTTATTCTAGTTAGCAATTCATCTAGTCTTTTTTCAAGGATCTTAGCTTCTTTGCATTGGGTTAGAACATGCTCCTTTAGCGTGGAGGAGTTTGTTATTACCCACCTTCTGAAGCCTACATCTGTCAATTTGTCAAGTTCATTCTACATCCAGTTTTGTTCCTTTGCTGGTGAGGAGTTGTGATCCTTTGGAGGTGTTCTGGTTTTTTAAATTTTCAGCCTTTTTGCTGTGGTTTCTCCCCATCTTCGTGGATTTATCTACCTTTGGTCTTTGATGTTGGTGACCTTTGGATGGAGTTTCTGAATGGATGTCTTCTTTTGTTGACGTTGATGTTATTACTTTCTCTTTGTTAGTTTTCCTTCTAACAGTCAGGTCTCTCTGCTGCAGGTCTGCTGGAATTTCCTGGAGGTCCACCCCAGACCTTGTTTGCCTGGGTATCACCAGCAGAGGCTGCAGAACAACAAAGATTGCTGCCTGCTCCTTCCTCTGGAAGCTTTGTCCCAGAGGGGCAACCACCAGATGCCAGCTGGAGCTCTCCTGTATGAGGTGTCTGTCTGCCGCTGCTTGGAGGGGTCTCCCAATCAGGAGACACAGGTATCAGAGACCCACTTGAGAAGGCATTCTGACCCTTAGCAGAGCTCCAATGCTGTGCTTGGAGATCTGCTGCTCTCTTCAGAGCCAGCAGGCAGGGATATTCAAGTCTGCTGAAGCTGTGCCCACAGCAGCCCCTGCTGACAAGTGCTCTGTCCCAGGGAGATGGGGATTTTATCTATAAGCCCCTGATTGGGGCTGCTGCCTTTTTTTCAGAGATGCCCTGCCCAGAGAGGAGGAATCTAGAGAGGCAGTCTGACTACACAGCTTTGCTGAGCTGTGGAGGGCTCCACCCAGTTGGAACTTCCCCAGGGACTTTGTTTACACTGTGAGGGGAAAACCACCTATTCAAGCCTCAGTAATGGCAGATGCCCTTCTCCCCACCAAGCTTGATGGTCCCAGGTCGACTTCAGAGTGCTGTGCTGCCAGTGAGTGTTTCAAGCCAGTGGATCTTAGCTTGCTGGGCCCCATGGGGGTGGGATCCACTGAACTAGACCACTTGGCTCTCTGGCTTCAGCCCCCTTTCCAGGGAAGTGAATGATTCTGTCTCACTGGTGTTCCAGGCACCACTGGGGTATGAAAAAAAAAAATAAAAATAAAACTCCTGCAGCTAGCTCAGTGTTGTCCAAATGGTTGCTCAGTTTTGTGCTTGAAACCCAGGGCCTTGGTGGCGTATGCACCTGAGGGAATCTCCTGGTTTGTGGGTTGTGAAGACCATGGGAAAAGCATAGTATCAGGCCTGAGTGCACCATTCCTCACGGCAAAGTCGCTCACAACTTCCCTTGGCTAGGGGAGAGAGTTCCTCAACCCCTTGCATTTCCCGGGTGAGATGACGCCTCACCCTGCTTTGGCCCGCCCTCCATGGGCTGCACCCACTGTCTAACCAGTCCCAATGAGATAAGCTGGGTACCTCAGCTGGAAATGTAGATATCTTCCGCCTTCTGCATTGATCTTGCTGGGAGCTGCAGACTGGAGCTGTTCCTAGTCAGCCATCTTGCCTGAGTCTAGACATGTTCATATTCTTAATGCCCATCAGTGAAGTGGGTGCTTTCATCTCTACTTGTTAGATGAGGAAATTAAGTCTCAAGAAGGAAGAGGCCCTCCAAGGCCACAGTGAGTGAGTATCAAAACTGACTACAAATCAGGCCTTGTAAACTCAGGTCTCTGGCTTCCAAACTACTATGATTTTCCCCGAATTTGTCCTCTGTCAGTGGCCCATGGTGGAACTGCTCTCACAGATAATCCTCACTCACCTTATCTGAGCCCTGGAGATTTGGGGGATAATGGGCATCACTAAAGGAGGGCAGGGGCAGAAGGAGCACTTTGGCTGACACTACCTAGGCAGGGACGTGGCTGTAGCATTTCCGTGGAAGTGGTACAGTCTCCTCTGCAAGACAGGCCTCTTGGAGGAATTCATTTTTCTGAAGCTCAAGAAGCCTGGGAAAATCTTGTCAGCCCTATAACCTTCAGTCATGGCATTTATCTCATACATAACCTGGTACCAAGAGGGCCTGGGAACACCACTCCTTCCCCTGAGGAAGTAGATAGGGAGTAGCAGCTCATTCAGTAACCAGACGCAGGGAGTCATTGAGCACTGTTCAGTGGAGTAGAGAAATAGAGGAGCAGAAAAAGAAAGAGGAAACCCTGACAGTCAGCCTCTATATCCTGGCCGTCACCCCAGGATCCATGAGAAGGATTCAAGAGGTCTGGCTGAAGAGTCAGTTCTTTGTTATACCTCTCTATTCATTTCTCCTCTGCATCCTGAAAGCCACCCCTGACCCCTATTCATTGAACAAGGGACAACCTGGCTGTTTTCTCACTCCTCTTGGTGCCCATGGGCAAGATGGAGGTAGTATGAGGGCCCAATAACCCTATATCTTAGATGTGAAAAAACAAAGGGATGTGATATCCCCAGGGTCTACCCTAGGGAAACAAAAGCATTAGACAGTTTACTCCTTGAAATTGCAAGACAGATCTAAACGTTGGGTCACAGGCAGGACCCTGGCCATTAGCAGCCACTCTTGGGCTCTGCTTGGCTCAGAGAGGGAGCCAGCAGGGGTCTCAGTCTAGGAGTTTGGGGTCAAATCTGAGAACCTTCAGCTTTTTTATAGAAAAAACAAACAAACAAACAAACAGACAAAAAAACAGGCTCCCAAGTCCCTCCCCAAAAGCTCATGCAAGAGTTCCTCAGGCTGCCGCTGTCCCCAGGCCATATTCAGCTATGGAGACACTATACCTGCCTTCCTAAATGCTAGTTTTGATACCAGTCTTATGGCTCAAGTTTCCTGTTCCAGGGCCATGGTGGAGTTCTGCTGTCTCCAGATTCCAGGAATTCTCTTGTATTCCATCATCATATACCAGACTGAGGATAAGAGGCACAGAATTGCAGCCATGGTCTTCTTCACCAAGGTAAGAACTACCTCCACCCTACAGAAGCCAGGAGTTGGCCTAGGACTGACATGTATATCTTCCTCTAAATATAACTTGCTTTTGTGCAGGACATTGCTCAGTGTCTGGATTGTTGTATGACTCTAACCAGTCATTGACTCTGGGACTTGGTATGGTCATCTGAAAAATGAGGGGTTCAGACTACAGAATATGAAATCCACAGTATGTAGGACAAGAAGGTTCCTGGGGAGATCCCGTAGAAGTTTTCTTGCCCTCCTGAAACATTTTATCTCCTTGAAAAGAACAGACACCAAGCCTCTGTTCTTACTCTGGTAGGGACAGACTTGGGATGACCCAGGTTGTGGTTAGCAGGTGCAAGTCTTATCTAGTTCCTTCAGTTCACCAGCATGTGGTTCCAGTGGGCATTTCTCCTCTGAGATCAGGGTAGTTGTGGGTTGGTAACAGGGGCACTGATGGCAAAAGTGCCTCCTGCTTTGGGGAGGACTCATCTCAGCTGGCAGAATATGAGCTGGAAAGCCTTTCGGGGTCAAAAACCTCAGGGACTGACTCTTCCAGTATTTTGAAGCTCTCTGGTGTCCAAGCTGTTGCTTTGAGACTCGTTTCTGAGCTGCCTGTGTAAAGGCATCTGTGACAAGAGCATGATGGTGAGGCTGGTGAGTCTGCATGGCTTCAACAACATCTTCCACACCCTGGGTATATTGGGTGCACAGGGTCCAAATGTGGGGTGCAAGGCTGAGCAGAAGGAGGAAGGGAGGAATGCTCTAGCACCACTACCTCAGACCTTCAATTAGCAAAGGCCATCCTCTAGGAATGGGGAAGCTGGGGAGGGTGGATTTTCTCATCACCCTCCTCCCCTTGCTGTGAAAGCATTAGTGTGCTCCATGATACGCAGTGTGGCTTAGTGAAAAGACCCCTGGCTTTTCTGTTAAGATCTGGGGGATCTTAGGCCTCCTCTGGGCACTCGAGTTAGATGCTTAACACTTGAAAGAACCTTGATCTGGGATTCAGCCACCCTGGATTCTCACAACAATTCTGTCCCTAACATGCAGTGTAACACTGGGAAAATATCTTCATTTCCCTGTAAAAATCCCTGTACATATTTTTCCCATCTGTAAAAGGATTTTTTTCTATTAATAGATGCCTAGCACTTTGCTTCAAGAGTCAGGACACCTAAGTTCTAGTCTCAGTTCCAATTTGCTAGCAATTTGTTGTGTGACCTTGTTCAAATCACTTTGGGCCTCATGTAAGTTTTCCCACCTGTCAGTGGAGAGGGATGCATTTGGATCCAGGGATCTCTGAGGTGCCTTCCTGATCTACCATTCCATGTGTCTGTGCTTGATAACCCAGAGTAGTTTCCATCAGGCCTAGCTGCCAGCCCTTCTGAATGCATTCTTTGAGACAAATGAGTAGGTGATTTTGGCCAGCATGAGTGTCCTGTCAGACATATTCTACCCATTGGGTAAGTAACGCATGGGAACCTGGGCTCTGACATCACTCTTTCCTCAAAGTCCTTCTTTGATGATGCAAAATGTGAAAAGGGAATTACTGCATGTGTATTTGGGGGTACATGGGCCTCTTCAAATGTGTTCTGTGGAGTTTGTAGGTGGGTGAACCAAGTGTACAGAGCATGGGTACAGTGGAGAGATGAAGACTCACACTCTGCCTCTGAGACCCAGATCCGCATGCCACCCTGGGAGGCATTGTCTGACCCTCACCACTACCACCTTCCCTCCAAGGCAGAATCAAATTAGCTCCCGGAGTCTTTTCCCCAGCCCTCTAGTGCAGGGGTCATCAAAATTTTTCTGTAAAAGGCCAGATAGTAAATATTTTCATCATTGTGGCTATATGGTCTCTATGACAATGGCTCAACTCTGCCATTGCAACCACAGACAACATGTAATTGAATGGGCATGGCTATGTGCCAAATAAAACTTTATTTCCCCAAACAGGCTGGGTGCAGTGGCTCACGCCTGTAATCCCAGCAATTTGGGAGCCCGAGGCGGGCAGATCACTTGAGGCTAGGAGTTCAAGACAAGCCTGCTCAACATGGCAAAACCCCATCTCTATGAAAAACACAAAAATTAGCCAGGCATGGTGGTTCATGCCTGTAGTCCCAGCCACTTGGAAGTCTGAGGTTGACCCCAGGAGGTGGAAGTTGCAGTGAGCCAAGATTGTGCCACTGCACCCGAGCCAGGGTGAAAGAGTGAGACTCTGTCTCAAAAAAAAAAAAAAAAAGAAAAGAAAATCAAACAAAAAAAAAACTTTATTTTCCAGCTAGATTTGGCCCCCAGCCTGTAATTTGCCAACCCCTGTTCTAGTGTAATACTGAGCCCTATGAATCACGGGCATTTTGTGTTCACATTTGTTTCCTCTGCCACACCAAGGGCAGGGACAGTGATGTAGTCATCATTTCTTTAACCTCAGAGGACCACCCAGGGATTGGAAATTTTCAACTCAACTAATATTTATTAAATACCTACTATGTCTTCAGCTCCCCTCCACCACCCCCCTATGTCCCAACATCATACACATGCAGAGAACTGAAACATGGGAAATATCTATTGAATTGTTTAATTTAAACATGCATACGTAATTTTTGAAGCTGGGTGATGGGTTCACGGATGTTCATTTTACTATTCTTACTACTTCTGTATAGTTTTGAAAACTTTCATATGGAAAAGTTTTTAAAAAGTAAAAGAGTACTAGACAAGGAGCCAGAAGGAAGGATATCACACAGACCTAGGAGAACTTGCAAAGCAACATAAAGCATTAGTACTTGCAAACCAATCTGCTGAGTACATGTAGGAAGTACTGGATGTGTATAGGTAAGCACAGAGGGTGAGAGTCTGTGTGAATTACTGTGGTTGTGTGTCTCTGTGTCTGTATATCATTATGTGAGTGTGTAAAGAAACAGTTGTGTGCGTTTGCAAAGGAGGCTTCATTGTGACAGATTGTGGACATGTTTATGTCCAAAGGAGATGAATATGAATGTTCTGAGTGTGGCTAGATGTATATGTACAGGTTTCTTTGAGTGTACACATACGTAGTGTGTGAGAGTCTGTATGTCCAGGTGTGTGTACTTGTGGATATTTTATGATTGTGTATGTCATACACACATACATGTCTAGGGGGAGGTAGGTACATGTGTTTCTGATCAAGGAGCAAGTTGCATGTGAGTATTTAATGGTAAACTTGGCTGAGTCATGTGTATGTGCCAGAGGAGTAATGGTGACTTACTCAGGGCTGGGAATCTGAGTATACTATGTTCTGTACCACTTGCCTGGGGAACAGAGGTTGAGTGCTACAGAAACAGGCTGTCATGGCTGGACTGGGGCGCAGGCACACAAGACCCTAGACACATAGTTTTAATCTGCACAGGAAGAAGGCTGTGAACGCACAAGAACTGTCATCATGTTTGGAAACTTGGTGGGTAGTCTAGAGAACAAAAGGAATGTGCCCTTCCTCCATGATCAGACTTGCCACAGGTTTATTCCCCTGCTCTTCTTCCACCTCATAGCTAAGAATAAGGAAGTGGTGAAGGTGAACTCACAGCCCTCAGCTAATTTCTCCTATGTTCCCCTCTCCCTGCCCCCTTCTTCCCCTTGCAGCACCCCCAGTGTCTGTGAGCAGCAAGCTCCAAGTTGGCCTCTATAGTCACTGGATGCTCTGTTCCCTGTGATTGTCTCAGGCCTGTTGCTGTAAGCAGGGATGCCTGGGCAAAGCCCACTTCTATTCCTGGGGCTCAGCTCACTGAAAACCTAAGTTGGTTGATACCCACCCAACTGCCTTGTCACTGCTCTCTTCCAGGAATCAAAGGTCTCTTGTCCTGTCCTATCCCTTTTCCTTTCTCCTCTTCTTATTTCCTCTGGTTAGGACTGGGCTAGAGGCCCACTATCTTAGTCCATTTTGCATTGCTATACCTGAGACTGGATAATTTATAAAGAAAAGAGATTCTGCAGAGTGTATAAGAAGGATGGTGCTGGAATCTGCTTCTGGTGAGGACCTCAGGAAACTTTCAATCATGGCAAAAGGCAAAGGGGGAGCAAATGTGTCACATGACGAGAGAGGGAGGAAGAAGGTGGCAGGAGGGTGGCAGGCTCTTTTAAACAACTAGCTTCCATGTGAATTAATAGAGAGATAACTCAATTATTACCATGAGGATGACGCCAAGCCATTCCTGAGGGATCCACCTCCACGACTCAGACACTTCCCATTGGGTCCTAACTCCAACACTGGGCATCAAATTTCAACATGAGATTTGGAGGGGACAAAAAGCCAAACTGTATCACCCACCTCACCCCCTCCTCCCAGAAAACAGAAAAAAAGGCCAGTGCATGTCTAGGGGGAGAGGAATTGTTGGAGGATTCTCAGAGCCTGGGACCAGAGCAGCTGCCTGACTCCCTCACATCAGCTCCCTTTTCTTGCTCCACAGATTGTCAAACTCATCTTCTTCCACTGTGCCTATTTCCTCCAGTTGTCAGAGCTCTAGAAGTTCTTTTGCCAGATGGCCTGGGATAGAGACCTGTGGGTTCTGCAAATGTCTGAAAGTCCTTTATAAGGGTGGATTTAATGGTTGAGACTGGACAAGGTTTTGGTCAAGGGTCTGGACTTTGGATTCTCTTATGTCTCTCTGGGATCACTGGGGCCCATGCTAGGGACCCATGACATGGCAACTAGGGTGCCTGACTTGGCCCAAAGATAACTGAGCCTTAGTCCTGAGTTCAAGCCTGTCTTTGTCTCTTTTATACAGGCAGAAAATGATGTTCATGTTCTGCAAAGTGGACATTTTCCTCTACCAGGCCATCAACTATATCCATTGCAAGCAACTGATTTAGGCAGAGCTGCAGGCAGTCTATATGTTGATACATAGACTTCCTCTTCCACAACATCTCCACCTTTCAGTTCCTGACACCCACAAAGCTCCTTCATCTATTTTTTGGGCTGTTTACAAGTATTGGATGGTCTAATTCTCTCCAGCCTCTACCTAAAAGTGAAAATATAGGGATAGAAAACTGGCTTAGGATTTTGGATAACTTAGGTTTCATCCTTCCCAATTCTGCCACCTGATGCAAATCTCTTTGCTGCTCTGGCCTCAGTTTCCTCCAGCTATAAAATGGATTCATTGTAACTTGCCCTGCCCACTGCCCAGGGCAGTTGGAGAACAGTCTTTGAAGGTTGGGTATAGATGTGTCTGCATGCAAAATAAGCTAGATGACATGTAGACCTGGTTTCCTAGAGAAATTAGATTGTGGGTATCAGAGCACTGAACAATGTATCTGGAAGATGAACATCCTTGTAGAACAACATGCAAGTGATTTCTCTGGTCTTGAGCTTGACAGCACAGTTAATTTTTGAAATATTCTATATAGCTCTGCTCATAGTATATTGCCTTTTTTTTTTTTTTTTTTTTTAGACAGGGTCTTTCTTTTTTCCCCCGGCTTTGGTGCTGTGGCGCGGGTTCACAGCACACCAATCTCCGCCTCCTGGTTTACGCCGCATTCTCCTGCCTCAGACTCCCGAGTAGCTGGGACTACAGGCTTCACCACCTCGGCCTCGCTAGGCGTATTTTAGTAGAGACGGGTTTCACCCTGCATTAGCCAGGATGGGCCCTCATCTTCTGATTCCTATGATCCCGCCTCGGGCCTCCCAAAGTGCTGGGATTTATATTGCCTCTTTAGAAATTCCTGTTTTAACCTGAAACTCCTTCCCTGTGCATACCACATTCTTCCAGGGTTTTGAGGCTGGCTCTGGTTGCTCAAACAACATTTGGGAACCTCCGACTTGAAGGAAAATGACTAGCAAAGATGCTTCCCTAACCTTTTCATTCTCTGTTTTTGTTTGTTTGTTTTGTTTTGTTTTGTTTTGTTTTTGAGACAGTCTCACTCTGTCTCCCAGGTTGGAGTGCAGTGGCACGATCTCAACTCACTGCAACCTCCACCTCCTAGGTTCAAGCAATTCTCCTGCCTCAGCCTCCCAAGTAGCTTGGATTACAGGCACCAGTCACCATGCCTGGGTAATTTTTGTATTTTTAGTGGAGATGGGGTTTCACCATGTTGGCCAGGTTGGTCTCGAACTCCTGACCTTAAGTGATCCACCCGCCTCAGCCTCCCAAAATGCTGGGATTACAAGCGTGAGCCACTGTGCCTGGCCCATTCATTGCTTTTTGATCCTTTGAGGATATGCTGTCAACTTGCTGTCTTATGCTGTTTCCAGGGTTCTGTTTTAAAAGGGGTGTGGCACTCCTGCTTGAAAGTGAGGCCTGAACAGGGGATTATCTGGATTGTTGGGATGAGGACAAGAGGACAGAGTGTGTATAGAGTCCTCATTAGCTTTTTCAGGGCCCGTAATTTGGGTTCTGCACCCTAAAACTGACTACTCCAGCATCCTTTAACATGGCTAGAGGAGTATTTAGGGGCTCTTTATCCCCAAATGTGAGATATAGCTGTGGCTGACTTGCTGGAGCAACTTCCCTTTAGGCTTCTTCACCTTTAAATCAGCAGTGGTGGAGAGCAGAGAGGAGCATTGGCCTAGACAGGCCCTGATACTATTTTTCCAGGGATAAGTGTCTGTCTCATGAATGCATACTTTAGCAGGGCCTATTCATTAGGTATCTTCTTGGTGGAGTGTTTTCATGGGAGTCGGAAAGGAGCCTTCACACTTTGGTCTCCTGATCACTGAGGAGGAAGGACCTATCTATCCAGATGTTGAGGTGCCATCCTTTAGTTAGACTAGATGGCAGCACCACATGGGGTGAAGGGTTGTGGGGGTGGCCCCAGGCTGAGGGTTCAGCTTCTTGCCTTTTTTAAAGCTCCCTCTGTACAACCTTCTCTTTTCCTTTTATCCCTTAACTTCTTTTGTCTCTTGAATGTTCCTCACTCCTCTCATTCCCCAACAGCCCTCTCCACCATTCTTCCACTGTTTTGCTTCCTGCCTATCATTCCCTGGCCATAAGCATCCAAAATGAATACTCAGCTGGGCGCGGTGGCTAAGGCCTGCAATCCCAGCACTTTGTGAGGCTGAGGTGGGTGGATAGCTTGAGGTCAGGAGTTCCAGACTAGCCTGGCCAACATGGTGAAACCCTGTCTCTACTTAAAAAAAAAAAAAAAAAAAAAAAAAAAAAAAAAAATTAGCCAGGCATGATGGTGCGTGCCTGTAATCCTAGCTACTTGGGAGGCTGAGGCAGGAGAATCACTTGAACCTGGGAGGCAGATGTTGCAGTGAGCTGAGTCGGCACCACTGCACTCTGGCCTGGGGTGACAGAGCGATACTGTCTTTCAAAAAAACAAAACAAAACAAAACAACAACAACAAAAAAACCCTAAAATGAATACTTACAAATGCATTCACTTATACCCAGCTGTACAAAAGATGGCTCTCTAATTCCTGGGGGGAAGTCAAGTAAGGTGAAGAAGATACAGATGTTGTAGATCATTTCATTGTTCCCAAGGTCTTCATAACTCAACAGAGGTCCCAGTGAGAATTCAGGGATCAGGTTAGCCAACCTCGGTTGAGAAAGATCCCATGTCCTTCCCTTCCCTTCCTTGCCTTTTTTGTTTTTTCTCTTCCTTATTCTTACTCCTTTGAAAAATTCCTTGCTTTCCTTTTCTTTAAATATGACAAAGGCTCCCTCACCAGGGGTGACTTTCAAGAGCAGGGCCATGCAAGGAATAAGAGGACTGTATGGAAATGGTTCTCTCCTCCTCACAATGTTTCTTTAACTGAAGAGAGAGCTAGGAAACCATTTCCATTCCTACTGCTTCCTTGGGTCTCCCCAGGGACAGATGGTTACTGTCAAAACCAGTGAGTGGATAGGCTGGTTGAGAGGAAGCCCCTGCTAGCAGAGTATAGAGGGCTGCATCCTGGATTAGGAGTCCAGAGCCCTTTATATATCCATGGGAGGGAGGTAAACAGGGAGAGAGGGAGAAGGAGGCAGAGGGAGAGAGAGGGAAAAGGAAATAGTAGATTCTAAGCTATGTCCTACAGAACCTTTTTCTTGCTTAGATGTAAGTCCAGGTCTGGCAAGGACAGGGTGAGCAGCGGGAACAGTGGTGGGCATGGGATGGGCACAAGAGTGCCTCTGTCTTCTGCACTGAGGATTCAGGTGAGGCGAGAACCAGACTTAGTGTCTCCACGAATCAAAAATATGGAGTGGAAAAGGAAAAAAATTAGTTGAAGGAACTTTTTATTTGGTAAGCGTCATGCCAAGAAGCTCAGCTGATTGTTTTCCACTAAATTAATCAGATGAACCAATTTGACCAAAACGGGCCAAATGGTCTGCTTAGTTTTGATGTCATATAAACAATAACTTCTCCCTGGGCCCCAGTTTTCCTACTAATACTAGTCTTATGTATGATGCCTATTACTAATATAATTGCAACACTACAGAATTATTTCTTAGGTTAGTTTCTCTGGTTCAGGACACACTTCTCCCCCATCTTCAATTCCAAAAGAGCAGCTGCTCAGAGTTAGAAGAGAGCTCATTCCTTTTTTTCACAGCTGCTCAGAGCTAGAAGAGAGCTGCATTCCCCCGACCCACCCAATTTTTTTTTTTTTTTTGAGATGGAGTCTCACTCTCTTGCCCAGGCTGGAGTACAGTGGTGCAATCTCAGCTCACTGCAACTTCCACCTCCCGAGTTCAAGTGATCCTCATGCCTCAGCCTCCCCAGTAGCTAGAATTACAGGGGCCCACCATCACGATCAGCTAATGTTTGTATTTTTAGTAGCGATGGGGTTTTGCCATGCTGGCCAGGCTGGTCTCGAACTCCTGATCTCAGGAGATCCACACATCTCGGCCTATCAAAGTGCTGGGATTACAGGCATGAGCCACCGCACCCAGGCACACATTCTTCCTCTTAAAATTTCATTCTCTGACATTCCAGTGAAGGATGAGGAGTTTATCTGCAACATGGCAGCTGTTAACCTGGAAGGTCTGCACAAAGTGGCCCAATTGGAGTAGCACTCCAGTTGGGATCAGACCCCAATGCTGCCTCCTCTAACCAACACCCAAACTTCTAATCCTAGGCTGGCTGGATAGCCTTCAAATCTTCTGGGTTCCACGAAGTTAGTTAGACTTTCCCTTTCCCTCCCACCTCCAGTCCTATCCCATCTCTCCCATTCTTTACCTGGCCCAGACACTTTTCTAGGATAAAGGCTTATTTTCAGCACTCTATCGCTTGTTATCTCTTTCTTTTGCTCAGGTGATTTTGCCCCCTCCCGCCTTGAGTCTCGATTTGGCTACAACATAAGAGGATGTCTGATGCAAACTAGCTAAAATCATGTAAAAGCTTTCAACTTGGGAAACAGGAAGGTCCCCAAAGTCAGGTGCCAGCTCCTCTTTAAAGCCCTGGGTTCCTAGTTCAAGCCCCATACCTAATAGGCTATGGGTTGAGGACAAAGTTTGCCTTAGATCAGAGTGATTTCCAAGTTGCTGCAGGTGTTTGAGTACCCAGTCACTGAAAATGGGCATTGAGGGGTACGCGGAGTTGGGCCTTGAGTATCAAAATGTGATTTTGACTAGAATGATCTGAGATCTATCCAGCACTGAGATTCTGCATCTAATCAACTTCATCTCTCTGAGCCTCAATTTCCTCATTTGCAAAATAGAGATAACTCTGCTGGGTGTAGTAGCTCACACCTGTAATCCCAGCACTTCGGGAGGCAGGAGGATCACCTGAGTCCAGGAGTTCAAGACCAACCTGGGCAACATAGAAAGATTCCATCTCTATTAGACAGAGAGAGGAGAGAGAGAGAGAGAGAGAGAGAGAGAGCGCTCTCCACATCCTGCCAACTTCACAGAGCTATGGGGGTGCTAATTAGATGGCCATCCAGGTGGTAACCTATTATGGCCAGATTGCCCTAGTACTCTAATTGTAAGATGTTGAAATGTAGCTGAAGTATATGAAATACTCCATGGATGTAAAGAGCTTATATAGGAGGGCGGAGCAAGATGGCCGAATAGGAACAGCTCCAGTCTCCAACTCCCAGCGCCAGCGACTCAGAAGACCGGTGATTTCTGCATTTTCAACTGAGGTACTGGGTTCATCTCACTGGGAGTGCGGACAGTCGGTGCTGGTCCAGCTGCTGCAGCCGACCAGCGGAGCTGAAAGCAGAGGCCGAGGCATCGCCTCACCTGGGAAAGCGCCAAAGGAGATCGCTTTTTCCTAGCCAGGGAACTGAGACACACAACATACCTGAAAATTGGGTAACTCCCACCCCAATGTGCACTGGCACACAGGCACACCAGGATGTATCCACCTGGCCGGGAGGGTCCCACGCCCTGGAGCCTCCCTCATTGCTAACACAGCAGTCTGTGATCTACCCGGCAAGGCAGCAGCCCGAGGCTGGGAGAGGCATCCCGCCATTGCTGAGGCGCAGAAATAGGTAAGCAAAGCTGCTGGGAAGCTCCAGCTGGGTGGAGCTCACAGCAGCTCAAAGGCTCCTGCCTGTCTCTGTGGAGCTCACATCTGGGACAGGGCACAGCTACACCTTAACAACAACAACAAAAGCAGCAGGAAACCTCTGCAGGCATAAGCGACTCTGTCACAGTGGCTTTGAAGGAGCAGTGGATCTCCCAGCACGGAGGTTGAGATCTGAGAAGGACAGACTGCTGCTGCTGCTCAAGTGGGTCCCTGACCCTGAGTAGCCTAACTGGGGAGACATCCCACTAGAGACGTCTGACACCCCACACACCTCACAGGGTGGAGTACACCCCTGGAGGAAGCTTCCAAAGCAGAATCAGACAGGTACACTCGCTGTTCCAGAAATATTCTATTTTTCTGCGGCCTCTGCTGCTGATACCCAGGCAACAGGGTCTGGAGTGGACCTCAGCAATCTCCAACGGACCTTACAGCTGAGGGTCCCTGTATTTAGAAGGAAAACTATCAAACAGGAAGGACCTTTCCTCAAAAACCCCATCAGTACATCACCATCATCAAGACCAGAGAGGCAGATAAAACCACAAGATGGGAAAAGCAGGGCAGAAAAGCTGGAAATTCAAAAATAAGAGCACATCTCCCCGGCAAAGGGAAGCAGCATGCGCCAACAACGGATCCAAAGCTGGATGGAAGAATGGCTTTGTGAGGAGGCTGATCAATCAAATTTCCTCAGAGCTAAAAGGAGATGCATTACAAAATTAAAATCTTGAAAAAAAAGTGGAAGAATTGATGGCTAAATTAATTAATGCAAGAGAAAGGTCATAAACAGAAATGAAGAGATGAAAACCATGACACGAAAATACATGACAAATGCACAAGCTTCAGTAACCGACTCGATCAACTGGAGAAAAGAATTATCAATGATTGAGGATCAAATGAATAAGAAATGAAGCTGAAGAGAAACCAAAAGAAAAAGAAGAAAAAAGAAATAGACAAAGCCACCACAAGAGTATGGGATTATGTAAAGACCAAATCTACGTCTGATTAAGGGTGCCTGAAAGTGAGGGAAAATGGAACCAAGTTAGAAAACACTCTTTAGGGATATCATCAGGAGAACCCCAGCCTAGTAGGGCAGGCCAACATTCAAATCCAGGAAATACAGAGAACACAAAGATACTCCTCGAGAGAGCCAACTCCAAGACACATAATTGCCAGATTCACCAAGAAGTTGGGAAATGAAGGAAAAAATCTTAAGGAGCCAGAGAAGGTCAGGTTACCCAGAAAGGGGAAGCCCATCAGACTCACAGCAGATCTCTCGGCAGAAACTCTACAAGCCAGAAGAAGAGAGTAGGGGCCAATATTCAACATTCTTCAAGAAAAGATTTTCAACCCAGGAATTTCATATCCAGCCAAACTAAGTTTCACTTAAGTGGGAAGGAGAAATAAAATCCTTTTACAAGATAAGCACATGCTTGAGATTTTGTCACCACTAGGCTGGCCTGCCTTACAAGAGAGACCCTGAAGGAAGCACTCAGCATGGAAAGGAACAGCGGTGCCAGCCATTGCAAAAACATGCCAAAATAAAGACCATCGAGGCTAGGAGAGAAACTGCATCAACTAACGAGCAAAATAACCAGTTAATATCATAATGGCAGGATCAAGGTTCACACATAACAATCTTAACCTTAAATGTAAAATGGATAAATGCTCAATTAAAGACACAGACTGGCAAACTGGATAAGAGTCAAGACCCATCAGTCCTGCTGTATTCAGGAGACCCATCTCTGCAGAGACATACACTTAGGCTCCAAAATAAAGGGATGGAGGAAGATTTACCAAGCAAATGGAGAACAAAAAAAGCAGGGGTTGCAATACTAGTCTCTGATAAAACAGACTTTAAACCATCAAAGATCAAAGAGACAAAGAGGCCATTTCAGAATGGTAAAGGGATCAATTCAACAGGAAGGCCTTTATCCTATAAATATATATGCAATACGAGAGACACCCAGATTCATAAAGCAAGTCATAGAGACTTTACAAGAGACGAACTCCCCTTTGTAATAATGGGGGCACCAGCACTCCACTGTCAGCATTAGACAGATCAGCAAGGCAGAAAGTTAACAAGGATATCAGGGTGAACTCATCTCTACCAGCAAGCAGACTAATGAAGCGTCTATAGAACTCTCACCCCAAATCAACAGATTATACATTCTTCTCAGCACCACATCGTACTTGCTCCAAAATTGACCATATGGTGGAGTAAAAGCTCCTCAGCAAATGTACAAGAACAGAAATTGCATAACAAACTGTCTCTCAGACCACAGTGCAATCAAGAGCTAGAGACTCAGGACTAGAGAAAACTCAAAATCAAACCCGCTCAACTACATGGAAACTGAACAACCTGCTCCTAAATGACTACTGGGTACATAATGGGAATGAAGGCAAGAAATAAAGATGTTCTTTGAAACCAATGAGAACAAAGATACAACATGCAGAATCTCTGGGACACATTTAAAGCAGTGTGTGAGAGTTATAGCACTAAATGCCCACAAGAGACAGCAGGAAAGATCAAAATTGACACTTTCTTTCTCACTTAATTAAAGAACTAGAGAGAAGCAAAACAAACATTCCAAAAAGCTAGCAAGAGGCAAAAAAAGAAATAACTAAGATCAGAGCAGAACTGAAAGGAGATAGAGACACAAAAACCCTCCAAAAATCCAATGAATCCAGGAGTTGGATTTTTGAAAAAAGATCAACAAAATTGACAGACCACTAGCAAGACTAATAAAGAGGAAAAGAGAGAAGAATCAAATCAGCGCCAATTAAAAATGATAAAGGGATATCACCACCGACCCCACAGAAATACAAACTACCATCAGAGAATACTATAAACACCTCTCTCATGGAAATAAACTGGAAAACCTAGAAAGAAATGGATAATTTCCTGGACACTTACACTCTCCCAAAGAGACTAAACCAGGAAGAAGTTGAATCCTGAATATAGACCAATAGTAGGCTCTGAAATTAGAGGCAATAGTGTAGCCTACCAGCCAAAAAGTCAGGACCAGATGGATTCACAGCTGGGTCTACCAGAGAGGTATAAAGAGGAGGAGTTGGTACCATTCAGCCTGAAACTATTCAATCAGCAGAAAAGAATCCTCCTAACTCATTTATAGAGAGCCAACATCATCCCTGATACAAAGCCTGGCAGAGACACAACAAAAGAGAATTTTAGACCAATATCCCTGATGAACATCGATGCAAAATCCTCAATAAAATACTGGCAAACCAGTTCAACAACACATCAAAGCTTATCCACCATGATGATCAAATTAGACTTCATCCCTGGGATGCAAGGCTAGTTCACGTCGCAAATCAATAAACATAATCCAGCATATAAACAGAACCAAAGACAAGAACCACATGATTATCTCAATAGATGCAGAAAAGGCTTTTGACAACAAAGATTCAACGAACCCTTCATGCTAAAAGCGCTCAATAAATTCGGTATTGATGGAGCGTACCTCAAAATCATAAGGAAGCTGTTTATGACAAACCCACAGCATCCAATATCATGGATAAGGGCAAAAACTGGAAAAATTCCTTTGAAAACTGGCACAAGACAGGGATGCCCTCTCTCACCACTCTATTCCGGCACTGTTGGAAGTTCTAGCTAGAGGCAATTAGGCAAGATAAAGAAATCCAGAAATTCCAGTTAGGAAAAGAAGAAGTCAAATTGTCCCTCTTTGCAGATGACATGATTGTATATTTAACCCCATTGTCTCAGCAAAATCTCCTTAAGCTGATAAACCTTCAGCAAAGTCTCAGGATACAAAATTAATGTTTCAAAATCACAAGCATTCTTATACACCAATAACAGACAAACACAGAGCCAAATCCTTGAATGAACTTCCATTCTGAATTGCTTCAAAGAGAATCAAATACCTAGGAATCCAACTTACAAAGGGATGTAAAGGACCTCTTCAGGAGAACTACAAGCCACTGCTCAGTGAAAATAAAAGAGGACACAAACAAATGGAAACATTTCAAAGTATAAAGCCGGATTAGGAAGAATCAATATCGTGAAAATGGCCATACTGCCCAAAGTAATTTATAGTTAATGCCATCCCATCAAACTGCAATGAGTTTCTTCACAGAATTGGAAAAAACAAGCACAAGAAGTTCATATGGAACCAAAAAGGCCAGCATCTCCAAGACAATCCTAAGTCAAAAGAACAAAGCTGGGAGGCATCACGCTACCTATTTAAACTATACTACAAGGCTACAATGTAAAACAGCATGGTACTGGTACTGAAACAGAGATATAGACCAATGGAGCAGAACAGAGTCCTCAGAATAATACCACACATCTACAGCCCATCTGATCTTTGACAAACCTGAAAAAACAAGAAATGGGAAAAAGGATTCCTATTTAATATTAAATGAATTATAGGAAAATTAGCTATCATAAGTAGAAAGCTGAAACTAGGATCCTTTCCTTACTTCATATACGAAAATTAATTCAAGATGGATTAGAGACTTAAAATGTTAGACCTAATACCATAAAATCCTGAAGGAAAACCTAGAGTAAAATTCATTCAGGACATAGGCATGGGCAAAGACTTCATGTCCTAAAACACCAAAAGCAACGTAAGCTAAAAATTGACAAATGGGATCTCATTAAACTAAAGGCTTCTGCGCAGCAAAGAAACTACCATCAGAGTGAACAGGCAACCTACAGAATGGGAGAAAAATTTTTGCAATCCTACTCATCTGACAAAGAGGCTGTCTCCCAGAGACACAAAAGAACTCAAACAAATTTACAAGAAAAAACAAAACAACCCCATCAAAAAGTGGAGCCAAAGGATATGAACAGACATTTCTCAAAAGAAGACATTCATACAAGCCAACAGGCATAGCAAACAAAATGCTCATCATCACACTGGCCATCAGAAGAGAAATGCAAATCAAAACCACAATGAGATACCATCTCACACCAGTTAAGTCAGAGTCATTAAAAGTCAGGAAACAACAGGTGCTGGAGAGGATGTGGAGAAATAGGAACGCACTGTTGTTAGGATTATGCTAGTTCAACCATTGGAGACAGTATGGTGATTCCTCAAGGATCAGAACTAGATGTACCATATAACCCAGCCATGCATTACTGGGGATATACCCAAAAGTTATAAATTATGCTGCTATAAAGACACATGCATGGCTGTGCAGCACTATTCCTAATAGCAAAGACTGGAATCAACAGTATCCATCAGTGACAGATTGGATTAAGAAATGTAGCACATACACACCCATGGAATACTATGCAGGCATAAAAAGGATGAGTTTCTGCGTCCTTTGTAGGGACATGGATGCAGCTAGGAAATAACCATCATTCTTCAGCAAACTATCACAAGAACAGAAAACCAAACACGCGTATTTCTCACTCATAGGTGGGAACTGAACAATGAATCACTTGGACTCAGGAAGGGAACATCACACACGGGGGCCTATCATGGGAGGGAGGAGGATTGCACTGGGAGTTATACAGATGTAAATGACGAGTTGATGGGTGCAGCAGACCAACATGGCACAAGTATGCATATGCTAACAAACCTGCACGTTATGCACATATACCTACAACTTAAGATATAATAATAATAAATAAATTAAAAAAAAAAAAAAAACAAATGGCAAAGAAACCACCTCACTGAAGGATGAAGGAAAATGGCATATTAAAATAGTAAATATAATAAATATATGTCAATTAAAAAAAAAAAAAAAGAGCTTATATAATGAGTATTAGACTCATCCCCACTCCAGAATCAGCACCCCTTTGGGGTGAGGGGACAACTTCAGGGGGCAATGGCATTGTGTGTTCCGGGTCTGAAGAAGGGAATAGATGGAAGATAAACTTGTGGTCTGAGACCTTCGTGTGTGGAAAGTTGTCTTGCTTTACTCCTAGGAGTTCCAAGCCAACCAGGAAATTGATTTCTAAGATCACTTCATTTAAACATCATTTGGCCACATAAATTCCATCCCAGCCCACAAAATATGTTTTGACCCCTGCCTAAGCGCCTGTTACCCCCCACTGCTCTCCATTTTCCCTTCACTTATTATCCTTTCCTCCCCTCACCCAATTTTCTAAGCATCACAACCAGCCCGCCGGCAGCCAGCTCACTCAGGGCCTCATCCTTTGGACAAATTCCTAGAATTCACAGCCTAGATGGGAGAAGAATGAAGATTCATTTACCCCAGGACTCTTGCTTGATTTGTTGCTGAGCTTTTGCCTGATTTTCAGTCATCAGCCCCCAATTTTATTCCCAGAGCCAGCTAGGGCCAAGCCTCATTTTCCTGGGAGCCCAATTCCTCCCCCATTTTCCTTCCATCCAGGCATCAAGCCATAGGCCAAACGGGGGTCAAGGATGATGGCTCATTGGCAGGGCCAAGCAGGTGCCCCTGGCCTACATTCAGCCCTGGGGAGCTTTTTGTTTTCGCCTGAACTTCCAAGAATCTCAATTCCCAGATGAGGCATGCTGTCAGATCTTGGCATATGACACGAAACATGTCCCCCTTTCCCTCTTCTGCCTAAGTCTGAATGTCCCTTTTCCTCTGACCTACAATGTAGAAGATTCTTGCTAAGAGCTGGATGAGGAAGGCTTCGTGGGGCCAGGCGGGGCCAGGGGGTGGTGGGTCGCATCAACTAGAGCGCAGTTCTATGTGCGAAGAGGGAAAAGTCCAGCTTCTGAACCTCCAAGATAACTTGTTTAAAATTTCTATTGAAAGAATCTAGGGGTATTTACCTCTCAGCTCTGGACGCTGAGTTTTCAGACCTGCATAATTTGGGTAGAAGGGCCCGTGTCAGGCTGTGAAGCCAGTTCCTGGCAGGCCAAATGTGGCAAAGAACCATTCAGTAAAGCAACCAGCCCAGCAACACAGGCCCAGAAGGCAGCCTTCAGAGCTGGTTCAGTTACAGAAGGTCTGAGACCCCTCTTTCAAGCCCCTTTAGGAAGCCTGACTCTGGCTTCCAAGCTGCCTGCTGTCCCCAGTACCTCTCCTTCTGGTGAAGACACTGAAGAACACGGTTGTGTCTTGTTTTCTGCCTGCAGCAGCTGGGGCTATTTGAATATTCTGTGGGATATTCCTGGAAGGTGACCTCCCTGGATCCTCCTCTTTCAGAGTCAAAGGCAAAGCAGGATGTGGCTGGGAATTCCACTTTTAAGGAACAGCACCATTAGGTGACTCTAAGCCTCTTAGCCACTATGTGGCGCCATTTACCCATTTTTCTGTGCAAGGTTCGTGGGTGGTGGCTACACGCAAAGCAAACCAAATTTCAAAACTTGAAAATTTTTCAGGGATCTGGTTCTGACTAGGATCCTAACATGTTGAGGGTACTTAGGCAAATCTCTTGACCTCTAGGAGCCTCAGTTCCTCATTTTGTGAAATGAGAGACAGATAGGGAGTCCCTGAAGTCCCTTCCAGCTTCATCATTTTGCAACTATGTGAGTGAATTCCCAATGATCATCCAAGTGATGCAATTTTGGGCCTTTGGGTCACACAGAGGGTGGGTAAAAAAAAAAAAAAAAAAAAAAGGCGCACAAGGGCCAAGGCATGGGTTTGGGGATGAGGGTGAGAAGGGGGTGGTCATGGAAGCGGGGATCCTCTACAACACACTGGCCAGGATTTTTCTTGAGCCTTCCATGGCACTAGGGAAATGATAAGGGAGCCATTCATTTGCTTAGTAAACATTGATCACCAACTAGATGCCAGGCACTGTGTGATAGAGGCAAGGCTGCGTTGGTGGGTGGGAGAGAAGTGAATGGTGGGTGGGACACCAAGATGAGTAAACCCCAAAGTGTTTACCAGCCAGTGGGGAATAGATGAGTAAACAAATAACCAGTACACAAGGGAGAATGGAGTCTGTGCTAAATAGAACTACAAACTGCTGGGGGTGACAGGGAGGAAGGAGGGATAAATTCTGACCAGATAAGAAAGGTCTCACAGAGGAAGAGCCATTTTAGCTGGGCTTTGAAAGATGAACAGATGTGTGTGTGGTGGGGGAGGGGTTCAGGAGGGGGAGGGAAAGGCAGGCATTCTGGGCGGAAGGAAGGAAGCAGGCATTCTAGCTTAAGGAAAAACAGAGGGATGGGTACATTATGCTGTTTTGGGGGAATAGGGAGTAGTCCAAGGTGGCAGGAGAAATGGAGTGGGAAACGAGTTCACAAAAATGGTTTGGGGCCAAATTCTGGATTTACGGAGACTTTTCACTTGGCCAGATAGGTACAAAGTGTATGGGACAGGCTCCCAAGATATGGACAGAGTTCTAGCCCTCTAGTATGGAGAGGGCAAGAGCCAGTACTTCACACATATACAAGGCCACCAAGGGTCAGTTAAGGTGAACAAGGCAGGCAGGCCTGACTGAAAGTATGGTAGATTAAAGGAGAAGGGAGCCTGAGAGGGCATTCTGAAGGAGGGCAGTCTTCCAACAGCGAATATTCCACTCTCTTCTGTCCTAAAACCTACACAGTAGAAGCTTTTAAAAATTATTTAACTTTTTTTTTTTTTTTTTTTTTGAGACAGCGTCTCACTCTGTCGCCCAGGCAAGAGTTCAATGGCATGATTTCAGCTCACTGCAACCTCAGCCTCCTGAGTAGCTGGGATTAAAGGCACTAGCCACTATGCCTGGCTAATTTTTGTATTTTTAGTAGAGACGGAGTTTCACCATGTTGGCCAGGCTGGTCTCCATCTCCTGACCTCAGGAGATCCACCGGCCTCAGCCTCCCAAGGTGCTGGGATTACAGGCGTAAGCCACTGTGCCTGACTTATTTAACTTTTATTTTAGGTTCTGGGGTACACGTTCAGGTTTGTTAGATAGGTAAATTGCATGTCATGGGGTTTTGATGTGTAGATTATTTAGTCACCCAGGTAATAAGCACAGTACCTGATAGGTAGTTTTTCAATCCTCTCCCTCCTTCCACCCTTCACCCTCAAGTAGGCCCTGGCCTGTTTCCTTCTCTGTGTGCATGTGTTCTCATCATTTAGTTCCCACTCATAAATAAGAGGATGCAGTATTTGGTTTTCTGTTCCTCATTAGTTCGCTTAGGGTAATAGCCTCCAGTTCCATTCATGTTGTTGCAAGGGACATGATATCACTCCTTTTAGTGGCTATGTAGTATTTTTTTTTTTTTTTTTTTTTTTTTGAGAAGATTCTTGCTCTATTGGCATGGCTGGAGTGCAGTGGTGTGATCTCAGCTCACTGAAACCTTCACCTCCCAGGCTGAAGGGATTCTCATGCCTCAGCCTCTTGAATAGCTGGGAATACAGGTGTGTACCACCATGGCCGGCTACCTTTTGTATTTTTAGTAGAGATGGGGTTTTGCCATGTTGCCCAGGCTGGTCTCGAACACCTGGCCTCAAGTGATCCACCCGCCTCGGCCTCCCAAAGTGCTGGGATTACAGGTGTGAGCCACTGCATGCGGGCTTTTTATGTCTACGGCCTTTTTATAGTATTCTACGGTTTATATGCACCACATTTTCATTATTATTATTATTATTATTATTATTATTATTAAGACAAGGTCTGACTTTGTCATCCAGGCTAGAGTGCAGTGGCATGATCTCAGCTCACTGCAATCTCTGCCTCCTGGGCTCAAGTGATTCTCATGCCTCAGCCTCCCAAGTAACTAGGACTACAGGCGTACGCCACCACACCTGGCTAATTTTTGTATTTTTAGTAGAGATAGGGTTTCACCATGTTTCCCAGGCTGGTCTTGAACTCCTGGGCTCAAGTAATCCTCCTGCCTTGACCTCCCAAAGTGCTGGGATTACAGGCATGAGCGACCGCACCTGGCCCCACATTTTCTTTATCCAGTTTATCATTGATGGTCATTTAGGTTTATTCCATGTCTTTGCTATTGTGAATAGTGCTGCAATGAACATAGGCGTGCATGTGTCTCTATAATGGAGCAATTTATATTCCTTTGGTTGGATGTATACCCAGCAATGGGATTGCTGGGTTGAATGGGAATTCTTTTTTCAGTTGAGAAACTGCCACACTGCTTTCTTTTATTTATTTATTTATTTTGAGACAGGGTCTCTATTACCTAAGCTGGAGTGTAGTGGCATGATCATAGCTCACTGAAGCCTCAAACTTCTGGGCTCAAGTGATCCTCCCACCTCAGCTCCCCAAATTGCTAGGATTACAGGTGTGTGCCACCATGCCTGGCTAATGTTATTATTTTTTTATTTTGTAGAGACAGGGTTTTGCTATGTTGCCCAGGCTGGTCTCAAACTCCTTGTCTCAAATGATCCTCCTGCCTCAGCCTCCCAAAGTGCTGGGATTACAGGAGTGAGCCAACGTGCCTGCCCCTACACTGCTTTCCACGATGGCTGAACTATATTCCCACCAGCAGTGTATTCGCATTCCCTGTTCTGCACAGCCTCGCCAGCATCTGTTACTTTTTGGCTTTTTAATGCTAGCCATTCTGACTGGTGTGAGATAGTATCTCATTGTGGTTTTGATTTGCATTTCTCTAATGATAAGTGATGTTGAACACTTTTTCATACACTTGTTGGCTGCATGTGTGTCTTTTATTGAAAAGTGTCGGCCAGACGCAGTGGCTAACGCCTGTAATCCTAGCACTTTGGGAGGCTGAGGCGGGTGGTTCATGAGGTCAGGAGTTCGAGAACAACAGCATTGCCAACATAGTGAAACCTCATCTCCACTAAAAATACGAAAAATTAGCCAGGTGTGGTGGCAGGTGCCTGTAGTCCCAGCCAGTTTGGAGGCTGAGGCAGAAGAATCGCTTGAACTCGGGAGGCAGAGGTTACGGTGAGCTGAGATGGCACCACTACACTCCAGCCTGGGCAACAAGAGTGAAACTCCATCCCAAAAACAAAACAAAACAAAGCAAACAAACAAAAAAACAAAAAGAAAATTGTCTGTTCATGTCCTTTGCCCACTTTTTAATGGGGTTGTGGTTTTTTGCTTGTTAATTTAAGTTTCTTATAGATTGTGGATATTGCACCTTTGTTGGACGCATAGTTTGCCAATATTTTCTCCCATTTTGTAGATTGTATTTACTTTTTTGACTGTTTATTTTTCTTTACAGAAACTCTTTAATTTAACTAGGTTTCATTTGCCTGTTTTTATTTTTTAATTTTCTATTTTTGTTTTATTATTATTATTATTTTGTTTATTTTTGGAGATGGAGTCTTGCTCTGTTGAGCAACCTCTGCCTCCCAGGTTCAAGCAATTCTCCTACCTCAGCCTCCTGAGTAGCTGGGACTACAGGCGCATGCCACCACACCTGGCTAATTTTTTTGTATTTTTAGTAGAGACGGGTTTCACTGTGTTGCCCAGGCTGGTTTCGAATTCCTCAGCTCAGGCAATCTGCCAGCCTCAGCCTCCCAATGTGCTAGGATTACAGGCGTGAGCTACCGCTTCCGGCCTTATTCTATTTTTTGTAACAGACAGAGTTTCGTTCTGTCACAGAGGCAGGAGTGCAGTGGCACAATCTCGGCTCACTACAACCTCTGCCTCCCAAGTTCAATCGATTCTCTTGCCTCAGCCTCCCTAGTAGCTGGGATTACAGGCACCCGCCACCATGCCCGGCTAATTTTTCTATTTTTAGTAGAGACGGGGTTTTGCCATATTGGCCAGGCTGGTCTCGAACTCCTGAGCTCAAGTGATCCACCCGCCTTGGCCTCCCACAGTGCTGGGATTATAGGCAATTATAATTTTTATTTTTGCAATTGCTTTTGGCATCTTGGTAGAAGCTTTAAACACCTGACCTATGAGGTACAAGAAGAGGTCCTGCTTCAAGGATGGAAGAGTCATTCCAGGAAACCTGGCAAACTGCCTCTGCTGTGGCTGCATTTGCAAGACTAGTCACCAGTTTGTCTCCAGTTAGCCCTCACCAGCCAGCGGCAAATAGAAAAAGGCTGAGGCATTATGGGAGCTGGCATCAGTCTAATTAGGATAATAAAGCAGGTGGGATTTAGGTTAGACTTAAGGAAAGCAGAAGACTGTATTCTGAAAAGTGAGAGATCTGGTAACCATATAAGGTTATAATTTGTATTTGTTCAATAGCCGATGAGTGCCTACTCAATGCCAGGAGCATGGCTGGAGGGAGGAGTATGAAAAGTACTCTAGGAAAAAAAACCAAAGCAGGTTATGAGAATGCAGAGGACAGCACCCGGTCTTGGAGGAAAGGCATCAAGGAAGGCTCCCACAAAGTGGTGAGACATTAGAGGTGGATATGGAAGAAGTAGTTGATATACAGCTGGAGGGGATAGAGCAGTGTCCCGAAGAAAAGCACCATGCATGAAAGAGACTGGCAGGTTTAGGGAAGCAAGAAGCAAATGCACTGGAGTGGTTGCGGGTAAGCACAGGTGAGGGGAAGGGAAAGGGGGCGGGCAGAGAGAGGGAGCTGCTGCTTCTACCCTCCCCAGTCTGAAAATCTCCAAGTGCCCAAGTTCTTATTTGCCATTTTTTGTTGAGTTAAGAATCCAGTTCTGTAGAGCTGAACTCAGGGGTCCCTGTGCACCTTTGTGTTTGTCACCACTCCCCTCCGCTTCCATTCTAGCCATGAAGTCCACTGAGGAAACTACCCCCTGCACCAGCCATACAGCAAGTCAGTAATGAAGAGGGAAGAGGAGCCAGGAGCCTGCTAGCATGTCTTGAAACTCTCAATTCAGCTCAGCCCTGGCTCTGAGGGAGGAATGGGCTGAAAAGGAAGAGTTAAGGAGGGTGTTGGATTGTGGTAGGAATTTTTATTCCTCATAGAAATATCTGGTCTGGTGAAGGGAGAGAGGCATGGAGGCTGGGCCAAGGGGTGGGGGCTACCTTGGAATTTAGATTCATCTAGGTGCTCCATTGGCAAACTCTCATTAGCAAAATAGGAGACTGGCTCAATCCTCAGGGAGGGGTCCTGGAGGCAGGAGTCGGGGAAGGGTGGGAGGAGGGGCTATGGCTTGTCTCAAAGGGTCTGGGGTATCTGCCAGTTCTGGCACAGGCCACAGGCAAGCAGGATTCTCTCTTGTTCCCCTGCCCCTCCCCTTCTCCAATCTCTATCCCCTGCCTTGGCATGAGGGCCTCTAGAGAAAAGAACATAAAAATGAGTGGGCAGAAACAGCTGGATACAGTCAGGAACACAACTGGCCTCCCGGGCTGTCTCCTGGTCCTTGTTTTGCTCCTCCCCCCACGCCCCTTCCTCCTCTGCAGACTTCTGATAGGAGGACTGCAGCAGAGCTGGGGGAAGGGTGGGGAATTAGAGTGGGGCTGGGTGATGGGGTAGAAAGTTGTTCCAAATATTAACTGGTCTCGTGAGATGTCTTCTTGGCTGGAGCCTGACCATCTAACTTACTGTTTTTCCTCCAGCTGCTGCCTCCTCCTTTCCCTCTGCCGCAGGCTGGAACGAAGGGCGGCGGGTGGCGGGGGGAGGAGAAGGAGGAGCAGCAAAGTTGGCTAGGTTCCTGCTGGCTGGGGGCCAGGACTGCCTCCCTAAACAAGCAAGCAGGGGCACATACAGCCCTGGGTTGAGTTGTTGCCCTTAATCATCTGGCCACAGCAGGAACAAGAGGCTCCCGGAAAACCCTGGCTCTTGGCTATCTCTTCCATGAGCACACCCTGGCCCTGGGGCCTGAGATCTCTCCATGCAGAGGCAGCCATGAACTGCGGGGGCAGCAGCAAGGCTGGCCACACCACCCACCCCGCCACTTCCGGCCCCGCCGCTCAACCAGCCATCAGTCCCTTAACTGCCAGTGTTCGTGGACCATGCAAAACAACCAAGTGAGTGAGCAGGGGCTGGCTGGGGGTTGGGAGAGATTCCTGGACTGGGAATACCAGCCTGTGCCCTCTTTTTTTGCCCTCAGGGACAAACATGGGAGGCTTAGGCAAACTCTTCTCAGGGGGTAGGGGACACTTAAATGTTGATCAGTGTAGGTGTTTTGACCCCCACCCCCCAACCATTTGCTTTTCTGTGTTCCTCTTGCCCTCTCTCCCTCTCTCTCTCCTTCCCCAACTCCCCACTCTGTTCTTATTCCTTTCTATTCCCAGGCAAGGAACTCATTAAGCCCAAAGCAATTTTAGGGTGCCCAGTAGAGAGACTCACAGAGGCTGCTAGTGCCGATGCTGCTGGTGCTGCTGCTGAGGAGTGCCCAGGACTGGGCGCCAGGGGAGTTGGAGTCAATAACCATCACTGTCCGATCTGCTGACCCTCAAGCCAGTTTCTCCAGTCAGGCACCTCCTACTCCCTATGGAGGCCTGGGGATCTCTAAGGCCCTCCAGCTTCCCTGTCACTCCCATTTTCACTCCACTCTCTATCCCCTGCACTTAGCCTCACTTGGTGGCTTTTCCATTTACTCCTTTCCCCATCCCACCCCACCCCAGTCCCAAGTTTTCAAAGTGATGACAGAAGATTAAGAGACGCCCCATTCCTATTTTGGCCATTTAGTCTGCAGTTGCTATAACTTCCCCTGCTGTATACCGTGGCACAACTATTCTCTCAGAGCCACCAGGTGCCTCCCAAGAGCCCCTGAAAGACATCTGTTTCCAGGCTAGGCTGGTTTTTCTCCTGGAACTGCTGGGCCCAGGAGAGACTGGCTAGTCACCGTGACCACACTTGAGAGCTTGCTGTCCTCCTGATTCCTGAAGACCCAGGAGGAAAAGGCACTCCAGCTCCCTGCCTGGGATAACCTCCCTATGGTGCCTGGGCTGTCATATCACTTCTGTGGCTCTCAGCCCCCTTTCTGCCCTGGCCAAACATGGGAAGGGAGAGGAAGGCAGGAGGGCCATGTCCTAACCCCTGTCATCCCTCCTTTTGCCAGCAGATCCCAGCCAGCCTAGAAGCAGGCTCACAGTTTTCCATGGAGGACTTGGATAGTAAACTGATCCTGGATGTTGGCGGCATATGCCACCTGAGCTACATCAACACCATGAGGGCCTTTCCAGGTACCTGCCTCTACAAGCCAACTGAGCCATCCCCACCTGGCACCCCAGGTGCTCAGGGCCCACTGGTTCAAGAGCTTTTCTTTTCTTTTCTTTTCTTTTCTCTTTCTTTCTTTCTGTTTTTCTTTTTTTCTGAAATGGAGTTTCGTTCTTGTTGCCCAGGCTGGAGTGCAATGGCACAATCTCGGCTCACTGCAACCTCTGCCTCCTGGGTTCGAGTGATTTTCCTGCCTCAGCCTCCCAAGTAGCTGGGATTACAGGTGTACACCACTATGCCCGGCTAATTTTTTGTATTTAGTAGAGACGAGGTTTCACCATGTTGGTCAGGCTGGTCTGCAACTTCTGACTGCAGGTGTGAGCCACTGTGGCCAGCCAAGAGTTTTTCTTTGACAGCAACCCTGAGCTCTTTGGCTATGTGCTGGGTTACTACCATACTCAGCAGCTGCACTGCCCTGCCAACGTTTGTTGGGATATCCTAGAGGAGGAGTTGGCTTATTGGGGCCTGGCAGAAGCACCCCTGGCACCTTGCTGCCGGCTCACGCTAAGTGGCAAGGAGACCCATACCCAGGACTTTCTGTCCTGGGAGGTCTGTGAGAATGCCTGCATGCATGAACACCTTCTTCTGAACCACATAGAAGGCCAGGGACTGCAAAATACTTGGAAATCCTGGCTCTGGGTGCTTCTTGACCAACCTCAGTCTTCCTTAGGGGCCAGGGTAACTAATTAACAGTGTGTGGCACCATGCTAGACACTCCTACCCCTAAAGGACCCTCCCAAAATGCCACAATGGCTACACACTTGACATAGTGCTTGGGACTCGAATCTATAGACTTCCGGCACAATTTGGGGGCATCCCTCAAAAAGGGAAGCCAAGAAGGGTGGAAGTATAGTTAGAGAGGTGGGGATGCTGGCAAACGGGATTTCTCACAAGCATCTTTTTCTCCAGTGCGTTTCCCTAATCTCCACACTCTTTGCCATGTATGCCCTGGTCATCTTTTTCCAGGAGACAGAGGTCCAGCTGGATTACTTCTCTGTCAACTTTACTACTACGGAACATGGGATGGGGGTAGGGGAAAACCAGCAGCAGCAGTAGCAGCAGAACAACGGTTTTGTTTACCGCCATGCCCCACATCTGCTATACCTGGAGCTGCTCTGTCCCCTTTGGTTTGGAACTGAGCTCTTTGCCTGGACCATTTCTTGCCTTGATAAGGTGCGCTTCTTGTGTAGCCCTCTCAGTCTAGCTGATATCTTCTGTTTGTTCCCTGCATTGGTGGAATTGGTGGTAGGTGACAAGGCTGTACGGCAACTCTATCTTAGCCGAATCCTTGGGGCCATTCATTCTCTCTATGTCCTCAAGCTGGTTCGTCTCCTGGGCTTCTTTGAAAAATCCTTGGCCATGAGAGTCCTTATTCATACCCTCCATTCTTCCTGGAAAGAGGTGGTGCCTTTCTCCTGATTTAGGTTGCTGAAATCTTATTCTTTGGCTTGTTCTTCCTCTGTGGGGAGCTCTTAGGCATGTCCATCTCAGGTCAAAGTGAGCCCCACTTGGGAGACATCTTTACATGTCTCTGGTGGACTGTCATAACTCTCACTACTGTCGGCTATGGAGATGTCTATCCCCTCTCTGCTTCGGGCCAACCCACTGCTGCTCTCACAGCCACTGCAGGCATGTACACTGGTATCTTGCTGGTTCCTGTGCTCCTGATCCGCTTCCAGCGCTATTATGCTGTAGCCCTGGCTCGCCAGAAACTAAGGCCCAGTGGGACCCTGCAAATAGGCCCATTGATCAAGAGGGATGGACCCCACCTTCCCTTCTTTCTTTTTGCCAGTTTCTGGTTACAGAAAAGAAAGAGCCCCAGATCATGGCAATTCCTGCTAGTCAGGATCAGCTAACCATTACCTGCAGGTCATACTTTTCCCTGTTATCAAGGGGACACCCTGAAGGAAGGGACCTGGGGCAAGGCTAGCTAGGCTTCAGCTTTCCCTTGCCCTACCCTAGGCCTTTTTCTTAACCCTGGAGTGACCAGAAAGGATAGAAAGTAGTTCTTCCGGGATTAGTGCTATATCTCCCTCTCAACCCGTTCTCCTCTTCCATTCCCTCATCCCTGCCCCTGCCATCTAGACTAGGGTCCAGATGAGAGACTTCTGAGTGATGGTAGCCATAGGATATCAACATCGATTGCCTATGAGTATTAATGGTGATTGCCTGTGGGTATTGATAGTAATTATCTGTGAGTACCTGACAACAACTGGTTATGGGTATTGATGGTAATTGGTACCTTCAGTGCCCAAACATAGCCAGATTGTAGCATTGCTCCCCCTACTGCTCCTGGGACAAATGCTCCTTAGAGCTATAAGGGGGCCTTTGAAGGTCCCCAGAGACTCCAAGCAGATGCAGGTCAGTCAGGTCTGAACCAAAGCACTCTAACTCCATGATATCCTCTTCATCCTCTTTTTTTTTTTTTTTTTTTTTTTGACGGAGTCTCTCTCTGTTTCCAGGCTGGAGTTCAGTGACGCCATCTTGGCTCACTGCAACCTCCACCTCCTAGGTTCAAGCGATTCTCTTCCCTCAGCCTCCCGAGTAGCTGGGACTACAGGCACGTGCCACTACACCCAGCTAATTTTTGTATTTTTAGTAGAGACATGATTTCACCACCCTGGCCAGGCTGGTCTCAAACTCCTGACCTCGTGATCTGCCCACCTCAGCCTCCCAAAGTGCTGGGATTACAGGTGTGAGCTACTGCGCCTGGTCTCTCTTCATCCCATTTTATCCTTGCCCACTCGTCCTCATCTCTGTGACTTTTTCATAATATTTTAGATACAGTATTAGCCATCATTAATCACAATGTATTAGCCAATATTAGTCACAATACTTCAGCCATGATAACAGTATGTAATTACCTATAGATATGAAATGTTATCATTGCACATCACATGGACAGGAACGAAGAAACTGGGATTTTTGGCAACAATTGGCAAGCAATTTCCTCTTCCAGATTACAAAAACAATTTTGAGGCCGGGTGCAGTGGCTCACACCTGTAATCCCAGCAATTTTGGGAGGCTGAGGTGGGCGGATCACTTGAGCTCAGGAGTTCAAGACCAGCCTGGCCAATATGGTAAAACCTCGTCTCTACTAAAAATACAAAAATTAGCCAGGCATGGTGGTGCACGCCTGTAATCCCAGCTACTCAGGAGACGGATGCAGGAGAGTCGCTTGAACCCAGGAGAAGGAGGTTGCAATGAGCCTAGATCACATTACTGCACTCTAGCCTGGGAGACAGAGAGGGACTCCATCTCAAAACAAGACCAATTTTGATTTTGCTTATTTATTAATTCTTTATTATTTTTTCCAAACACTTTTTAGTACCTACAATGTGTCTACCCCAATCCTCGCTGCTACCTTCCCACCTCTTCTACTTTTTTTTTTTTTTTTAACTACCTGCATGTTTTTTCCTCCCTCCTTTTCCTGTGGTGCTTCCCACCATACACATCTTTTGGAAATGGCTTCCAGGAGGAAGAGAAGGGACCCTCTCAGGTCTGACTTCAAATCAAGCCACTGGGTTGTCTGAGGAAGTATCCCAAGCAACTAGTCTGGACTGGGAGGTTGAATTGAGCTCTTGCTGTTGCTGAAGCTGTGAGAATAATTCTGTTTACAAAACTTTTAAATAAAATATCCTTCAAAATATCCTTCAAAGTCTCCGTCCCAGGGTCGGTTTGTGGTTTTTCTGGGAGAGGCTTGTGGGAATCAGCAGTGGTGGGGTGGTGCAATAAACTAATGACAAGACCGTATAGACAAATTATTTTATTTTATTTTATTTTATTTTATTATTTTTTTGAGAGGGAGTCTTGCTCTGTCACCCAGGCTGGAGTGCAGTGGCGTGATCTCGGCTCACTGCAACCTCTGCCTCCCAGGTTCAAGCGATTCTCCTGCCTCAGCTTTCTGAGTAGCTGGGATTACAGGCGCATGCCACCACGCCCGGCTAATTTTTGTATTTTTAGTAGAAATGGAGTTTCGCCATGTTGGCCAGTCTGATCTCGAACTCCTGACCTCAGGTGGTCTGCCCATCTTGGCCTCCCAAAGTGCTGGAATTACAGGCATGAGCCACTGCGCGCAGCAGGCAAATTATTTGATAGGGTAAAAAGCAGTTTGTTATCTTCATTGAGTCTGTTCCTCACAGTAAACTATTATGACTCACAGACACCTTGATTGGGAGAGAAAAACTTTTTGTTCGTGTTGGGACCAGGTTGAGGAAGGGAAGGAGACAGGTCTAGGAGTTGCTGGTGGAAACTGCGGGTACTTATCAGAGGTGGGAGGCTGTAGGCAGAGAGGTTTCCATTTAAGGAACACTGAGAGAGGATCAGAATTATGGCAAAACATCAAAGACAGTCTCAGTCTTCTCATTGCCTAGAAGTGAAAGATGTTGGAGCAATTTGCTGCTTTCAGAGACCATTCTAGTCCACCACCCTTAATTTTCAGTTGGGAAAAAATTAAGTTTAGAGAAGTGGGGGTATTTTCCCAAGGGCACAAAGGGAAGAGTGGCAGAACTGGGAGTTCTGTCACCTCAGAGCAATACTGTATCAATCTTTATCAACTCATTAGCATCAGAGGTGGGTTGTTAGAATTTCCAAACAAAAGTAGGGAAGACTTCACCCTGTTCTAGACAGCAGCAATGGTGGTAGTGGCATGAGGGGATGGTGGTGGGATGAAGTGGTGGGGGTGGGACTAGGATATAATGGAAAGCCTTGGAAGCTTGAATGAGTAGGCTTGGATGTTAGGGTTGAAAGGACCTTTGGGAATTGGTGGCCCCTACTCGGGTAGGGGCAGAGAAGCATAGAACACCATAGAACATTATAAAAAGAACCAGATAGAATGTCAGGGCTGGGAGAAACCCAGAAGCTCATCAAGTCCAGCTTGCTCCTGTTTCAGGTGGGGAAACTGAGGCCCAGAGAGATGCTGAAACTTGACCTGGTTTCTACAGTGAATTAGGAGAGAAGTAGGGCTGCAACCATCCCTGTCACATAAGAAGAAACATTGACTGCCTTTGTTGTTTCCCTTGCATCTGAGTTAGGTGGTCAGACTTTTTAACCAAGAAAGAGAGATGGGGGAGGGGAGCCCAGTGTTGCATGGCCTGCCTAGTACTGCTTATATAATAAAACATTATAGAATGACAGTAATGAAAGCCTTAGTATGCACCTGTTTCTGTAACATAACCCTATATCTGAACCCATCCTACACCTCCAGCGTGTAATGCCCTGCAATACTGTGTCCAAGAAGCCCCTCAAATTTAGTGATACCTCAACACTGAGCCCACAAATCCTCTAGACAGTAGGGCCTTCCCTGAATACCAAGCACTCCCTGGTCTTTCTCATGATTTAGTCCTTCTCATGATTTAGTCTTTCTCATGATTAGGTTCTCACTCTGACACTAAGGTCACTCCTTTTTTCTGCCCAGGCATAAATTTTCTCTTCTCTGAGGAGGGAAGGGAGTAGATGGGGATGCTGAAAAGCACTTTCATTTGAGCAGTTCTTGCCATATCTTTGCCCCATATGTGAAAACTTCTCAGCCAAGGAACTAACTTGTTCCCATACCCACTCTCATAGCACAGTCACACTCCACCCCCATTCATCCACACCCCCGACATTCACTTTGCCCATGGCAGAGACCCTACTGGCCATGCTCTCTGCACAGCCCTGGAAAGCCGCCTCTTGTTTCTAGTCACTAGGAGAGAAGGTTCAGTCTCCCAGCACACACTTCTTATCTGGATGTCTCTCATTGTGAGGGACTGGGAGGTCTGTAGGTCAACCGCAGCCTGATTCTGGCCCTATGTAGTGAAGTACTCAGTGATCTCTTGCGCTCCCCTCTGGCCTCAGCTCTTTAGCAGTTGATACAGCAAGTGGTCTAATTGGGCCTGCACTTCCAGGTCAGACCCATAGAGGGCAACCACTTGCCAGTTTATGAGAAATTACTCTGGGTGTGGCCTCTCCCTTTCTTCACTTCCTTTTCAGTACTTGTAAAATTCTAGAACCATAGGCTGTCAGAATCAGAGGGTGTGTTTAGATAACTTATATTTTAATATCCTCACGATAAAAGTAGAGAAGCAAGCCCAGAGAAGAGATGAGACCAGTCTAAACTCAGGCAGTGATTCACTCTGGCAGTTAGGGCTAGAATCCACGTTTCCTGAATGCCGGTTCAGAACTTTTGAAACACACTGCCAAGCATCTAACCCAAATGCCTCATTTTATAGTTGTGAAAACTGAGGCCCCGGAAAGAAATTGACTAAGGTTGTACAGTCGTTGTGATGGAGCTAGGACTCAAACCCAGGTCTTCTGAATCCCAGTCCAGATTCAGAAACATAATGTTAGGCATCTAGTTCATCCTGTTAGTTTTTTTTTTTCTTTACAGATGAAAAGAGTTCAGAGAGGGAGTGTAATTTACCTGAAGCCACAGAGTAAATTAGTGAAAATAAGAACTGGAGCCCAAGGCTGGCTGTAGAACTGGGACTGAATGGAAATTGGAGACTCTCACTTCACTTCTAGTCTCCGAGAAACCTCAATAACTTAGGGATCCCAGTGTCTCAGAATTAAATAACAGGTAGGGATGCAGTCCTTGCTTAAGCTGACTATGAATCCCCAGAAGGCTGGAATCTGGGGTATAGTTTGTATGTGTGTGTGTTGGGAGTGAGGGGATCTGCTCTGGTCCCCTCCAAAAAACTCTTAAGAAAAGGCTCACCTCATTTCTTCTCTTTCAAGGCCTCTGGCTTTGAGAGTGAGAAGATGACTCACTCATTGCCCACAGTTGCCGCTGAGAACATAATTGCTAGCTGGGACATCACCATAGCATCCGGCCATCACAATTGCAAAGTAGTGTCTTGTTTTTGTCAAAGCTCTTTCCTATTTTTTCTTTTTTTTTCATTTCAGCTTCCTCAAGCTCCAGGGAGCCAGATGAGGCAGATACCATTACCTCTTCTTTTATAAAGAAGAAACTCATTTATGGAGGAGTGGGAGCTGAACCAGTGTTGGACAGACTGAGACTAAATCCCCAGTCCTTTGATTTCCAGCTTTTTGGAGTCTCTGCATAAATACCCAGAGTCCCAGAGGAGGCATCAATGTCCCTCAAATGCCTGATGACAACTCCCTCCCTCATTTATTAATCACTGAGCTGGGGCCAGATACTGTATGGGGCTTTCATTGGAAACAAAGTTGACAGAGACCCTGCCTTTAAGTGTTCGCAATCTGGATATTGATTAGGTCACCACTCTGCCCATTTCAATCCTCAGCTTTCTCTTCTTCTACTAGAAAAATAACCCCAACAGTGCTTTATTTTATTTCATTTATTTCTTATTTATTTATTTAAGACAGAGTCTCACTCTGTTGCCCAGGCTGCAGTGCAGAACTTGATCACAGCTCAGTGAAGCCTCAACCTCCTGGGCTCAAGTGATCCTCTCACTTCAGCCTCCTCTGAGTAACTAGGACCACCATGCTTGCCTTTTTTTTTTTTTTTTTTTGAGACAGCATCCCACTATGTTGCTGAGCCTGGTCTCAAACTCCAGGACTCCAGTGATCCTCCCACCTTGGCCTCCCAAAACACTGGGATTACAGATGTGAGCCACCTGCCCAGCCTTGTTTTATTATTTTTGAGACAGGGTCTGGCCCTATAGCTCAGGCTGGAGTGCAGTGGTGTGATCACAGTTCACTGCAGCCTCAACCTCCTGGGCTCTGGTGATTCTCCCACCTCGCCCTCCCTAGTAGCTGGGACCACAGGCATGCAACACCATGCCCAGCTAATTTTTAAATTTTTTGTAGACTTGGGGTCTTGCTCTGTGGCCTAGGCTGGTCTTAAACTCCTAGGCTCAAGCGATCTTCCTACCTCGGCCTCCTAAAGTGTTGGGATTACAGGTGTGAGCCACCATGCCCAGTCCAATAGTGCTTTTTGGCTGGTGATGTTGAATCAATTTTATAATCTTTTCAGAAGTTGATTAGGAGTCAGAACACTAACATTCTAGTTCCAGTTCTGCTACTTCACTGTATAATAGTGAGCCAGTCCTTTCCTATGTGTGGGCTTCATTTTTCACATCTGCAAAATGATTTTGTGGGATTGCGTCAGAAGAGAGTAGGAATATGGTTTCTAAGAACTTCTGGCTCAGATCATTTAGGAGATGAAGACCCTTTGTAATCTGTGGGCAGTGTTGTTTCTTTGGGTGAAAGGCTGGAGGGTAGGAGCCAATGGGGCATATTATGAGACCTTACATTCTGCTGCCTTCCTCCTTAGCTTTGTGAGGTACCCTTCCCAAGGAGCAGGGAACTTGAGCTTTCTGAAAACCTCAGAGGGACCCCATTTCTACCTGTCCTCACCAGCAATACTCAGGAAGCACCAGAACTATTTTGGATTGGAAGTTATTCAGCCAGATTCCGAGGTTGAAGTTCATGAAACAGAGAGAGAATCAGAGAAGGAGAAGAGAGAGGCATAAAGGAAGAGGCAGAGAGACAGATAAAAGGAAGAAAGAGGTTGGAGGGACAGAGGGAAAGACTTAGAGGAAAGAAAGGAGGAGAGAGAAAAATAGAGAGTAGGAATTAGAGACAGAAACAGATAGAGACAGGAAGAAAAAGAAAGAAACAGAGAGACAGAGAAACAGAAGAGAGAAGGAAACAGAGAAGGGAAGAGGAGAGAGGAGAGAAAAACAGGGGAAAAGAGACAGAAACAGGGAAAGACAGAGAGAGAAAAAATATATGAATGAATATGATAATATGATAGTGGTCATACCTAGTCCCAGGCAGCCGCATAAGAGAAGCTGCATAAAATCATACATCTTGAACAGAATCTAGAAGTGAAAGTGAATCTAGAAGTGAAAAATCGAGGCCAGAGAGCAATTGAGCTTTGTTCATAGTCACACAGCAAGCTGGTGGAAGTGCCAGGACTCAAACCCATGAGGCACTGGCATCAGGGAGTTTTGCCCTCTTCCCCCATCAGTTCTCCTCTGAGGATGAAGACATACAACATACATGCATGCTTACTAAGGCTGACTAGGGTCAGTTTGGTTCTATTACACAGCACTTTTGGGAGATTAGAGGCAGACTTCATGGAGGAGGTGACTTTTGGGTCAGGGCTTGAAGGATGAAAACAAGAGCCAAAATTTTAATTGCGGCCAGGCGTGCTGGCTCACACTGGTAATCCCAGCACTTTGAGAGGCCAAGGAGGGTTGATTACCTGAGGTCAGGAGTTCGAGACCAACCTAGCCAACATGGTGAAATCTATGTCTACTAAAAATTAAAAAAAAAAAAAAAATTAGCTGGGTGTGATAGCACGTGCCTGTAGCCCCAGCAACTGGGAAGGCTGAGGCAGGAGAGTCACTTGAACCTGGGAGACAGAGGTTGCAGTTGCAGTGAGCTGGGATCGCACCATTACACTATAGCCTAGGCAACAAAACTCTGTCTCAAAAAAAAAAAAAGAATTTCAAAGATGCACTTATTCTTTAAAAAAATTCAAAGTAAGGCTGGGCACAGTGGCTCATGCCTGTAATCCCAGCACTTTGGGAGGCTGAGGGGGGCAGATCACGAGGTCAAGAGATCGAGACCATCCTGGCCAACATGGTGAAACCCCATCTCTACTAAAAATACAAAAACTAGCTGGGCGTAGTGGCGTGTTCCTGTAGTCCCAGCTACTTGGTAGGCTGAGGCAGGAGAATCACTTGAACCCAGAAGGCGGAGGTTGCAGTGAGCCGAGATAGCACCACTGCACTCCAGTGTGGGTGACAGAGTGAGACTCCATCTTTTAAAAAAAAAAAAATCTAAGTAGGTAAGATTTTGATAGGTGCAGAAGCGGGTGGTTCTAGTTCATGGTAATAGCACAGTGGGTAGGAGTGCTTGAGGAGGACATGAATAGGCGGCTGAGCAAGGTGTCATCTGCCTTCTGGAGGGCAGAGGGCATGAAAAAGGGATCCCAGATTTTGGTTACCCCATGAATGACAGGTGTCTGGGTTGGCTTGTGATGACAGTGAGGAGGAAAGGGAGGCTTTTGAGCAGGGATGCTGTAAGAACAAGGTTGAGTTCTAGGAAGATTCCCTCTGCCAGGCAGCCTGATGGAGGATGGATTGGAGAAAAGATACTGACATCAGGGAGCCGTGACAGAAGATTTTTGCTGTAGTTCAGGTGACAGATAAGTAATAAGAATCTGATGTGGCGTGGTGGGAGTGGGTATAGATGCAGTGGTTTTGGGGGTGGCTTTCTAAGGTTCCTTTGGAGAAAACATAGGATCTGAATTAGTACCACTGTTGGGAGAATAAGGAGAGAGATGAGCAGAGGGCCAAAAAGCAGCCATCCAAAACTCCAGACAGGTAGCTGTCTTTTCCTAGCTTATGGTTGGAGTGTGTGTGTGTGTGTGTGTGTGTGTGTGTGTGTGTGTGTGTGTCTTTTTAAAATTTTCCGTTGGCTGCTCTGAGAGTTTGTGTGTCTCCCAAAGTGCGTGAGCAACCTCCTGCATATGCATGTGTGTATGGATGTACGTCTCCAGGCGTCTAAATGCGTCTGTACCTTGCTCTGTGCTTGTTTCACCTAATCCATGCTGTGGTTAAACTGATTGGCTAAAGGAATGACTTCACATTGCTTCATGCATCTTAAAGTGCAGGAATAAGCATCTTTGCTCCCAAATGTGCTTCTAAATTCTGTTTGCTAAGCTAGGCTGTGGTGGATTTGATTGGCTAAAAGAGCTATTCCGAATTGCCTGTGCTCTGTGGCATAGCTACAGCTTGAAATCCTACTACTGCTGGCTACAGAAATTACCATAATGTGTTTGGCTTGATTTTCCAGACAATAATTTAGAACCTTGCCACCTCTCTCTGCAGATCTACCCAGCTAAATGAGAAGTGGAACTGGGAATCTTTTTTGCAAACAAAACTCTGGCCCATTAAGAACTCTCTGCTGCCTTGTGAAGGGAATAGGGAGGGGAATGCAGCCTTAAAGGACCCCACAACTCTGATTATGGTTTGATTCTGCCCAGAGACATAGATATGGAGTCCACATAGGCTTAAGGTCTCTTATAGAATTTAGACCCTTTCTTTCATTTTCTTTCCGTTCCAGCCTGTGAAATGGTGAGTGTTCTTATCATGCCTTCTTCTCATTCTCAAGAGCCGTCAGCTCTACCGAGAACAGTAGGCTCTCAATAAGTATTTATTGCCTTGAAATTGAATTACAGCTGTCAAAGCCAAAACCCAGAGAGAAAGATAAATTTATTCAAGATCTCACAGAGGAATTTGAACTTGAATCCTGGTTTCTGGATTTCCTGTCAAGAACTCTTGCAACAATGTCATCCTGCCTTGTGATAGCTCAGGTTCAGACCTCTGGCAGTAGAGGGCTTATACGGCTCTGACCAATGTGTGATTGGGTCTAGTCTCTTTACCCCTCCGGGCCTCAGTGCTCTCATCTGCACTGTGTGAAGATTAGGCTACAAGGTATTCAGAGGGCCTTTCTAGTTCTGCTTCTAGGAATCTGTGACCAACACTGAGAACATAAACCTGTAGGCCCTTGGGTGGGGTGAGGCGGGGAGGAAGCAGTTGGGGCCTGCCTCAGAAGCTGTGTGTCACACCTTCCTCCCTCTCCCCTGACTCCAAATCTCCATTAAAAGAAGTAGAATAACTTTTCCGGTTTGGGAAATCATTCTCTGACCCAAAAGCCATTGGGCCTCTGGAAAGTGGGACAGCGTGTCCAGCCCACAGCCTCTAAATGCCTTATAGGGCTAGAAAGGCCAAGGTGGCTGGCTGGGCAGGTGGGAAATGGTTGGCTTGGAGAAGTTCCCCACTTCTGGAGGATCTAACCCTGGTGGGGAAGGGAGGTGACTGCCACTCAGCCCTGGCAGGTTGACAGGCTGGGCTGAACCAGTGTGTTCTGGAAAGGCCAGGAATGATGTCATGGGACGCTTTGGGCTGCAACAACAGGAAACCACTGAGTGTTTACATTGGCTCTCAGAGCTCAGGCAGCCTGTTTTTTCTTCACTTCCTCAGTCTATCTGTTTCCTCTGATTCAAATACTATGAAGAGGGACTCATTGCCCAGGCTAGGGAAAGTGGAAAGGAGGCCCAAGAAGAAAGAGCCTCCTTCCCAGCCCAGAATGTCAGATGCTTGGGAGGGAAGGCCAGCTTTACCCTAGCTGGGCCCCTGCCAATAATAGATCTTAGGGTAGGGAAGCAAGACCGTTAGGGCCTACTCTGAGCATTCTACTGCTCCATAGAAAGCAACTTCAAAATTCTTCCAAAGACCCAAGTTCTAAACTTGGAAGCCATCTTGTATTCTCTTCCAATTTAATCAGTTACCAAATCTTGTTAATTAAATCTAATTGAATCCGTTTTAACCAACAGTGGATTTGTGTGCAAAGTGCTATGTTGTGCTGTCTGTGTGTGTGTGTGGGGGGAGAGAACACAGGTAGTGGGTGAAATACAAAGATAAAAAAGAGTTCTTGCCCTCAGGGAATTAATGATAGAGTGACAGAGAGTAACAGTAGGATGTCCTCCATCTGTTACCATCTCTTCATCCCCAAGGCTGCTGCCCCAGTTCAGGAACACCCATCATTTCCCATTTGCATGCAACAGTCTTTTAATGGGTCTCCCTGTTTCCAGTCTTTCCCCTCCCATGCTTCCTTCATAATTATATTGAAGTGACTCCGATATAATTATGGAGGAAGGCTCTCCAGCTCCACTCTCCAGCTCCACTCTCTCTCATCAAGCCTCCTAGATGGTATGGCAGGGTGGCTTCGAGTTTGGTCTTGGTGTCAGGCAGACCTGGATTTGAGTGGGTACCTTACCATTCACTATTGGCTGTGTGACAGAGGGCAGTGGCTTTGCTTTTCCAAAGCACTATTTCTCTAGTTTTAGCTTCTTTATTGACAAAATGAAGATAAATTCTACCTCACAGGGCTGTTGTGAGAATTAAATGAAATAATGTATGTATGGTGCCCAGTACAGAGTTAACATTTGATAAATGGCAGTTCTAATTACTGTGCCTCAGATGTGTCATGTTCATTTCTATCTCAGCTCCTTTATGCCATCTGAAACAGGCTCCTTTCTCTTAAAGACTACTATAACTGGTAGGGACCTTAGAGACCATATACAGGAGTCTGATCACTCCTACTGAGGCCTGGGAGGGGAAACAACGTGCTCAAGGTTACACAGAAAGTGAATTCCAGGTCAGGTGCAGTGGCTCACACCTGTAATCCTAGCACTTGGGGAGGCCGAGGTGGGTGGATCACCTGACATCAGGAGTTCGAGACCAGCCTGGCCAACATGGTAAAACTTCATCTCTACTAAAAATACAAAAATTATTGGGGCGTGGTGGTGGGTGCCTGTAATCCCAGCTACTCAGGAGGCCGAGGCAGGAGAACAGCTTGAAGTTGGCAGGTGTAGGTTGCAGCAAGTTGAGATCACGCCACTGCACTTCAACCTAGAGTGACAAGAGCAAAACTCCATCAAAAAAAAAAAAAAAAAAAGAAAAAGAAAAGAAAATGAATTCCAGAACCACAGCTAAAACACTTTACAAATGTTAACTCATTTTATCTTTACAGCAGCCCTGTAAGGTCGGTAGTAGGGGTAGTATGTACTATTATTAGGTCCATTTAATAGATCAAAGGACAGGATCAGATAGGTTAGGTAACTTGCCTAAGGTCACACAGCTGGAAATGACAGATCCAGGATATGCATCTAAGTAGTCTGACCTCAAGCAGCTGAGCACTTGAAATGTGATTAGTATGACTAAGCAATTTCATTTCTAATAATAATTTATTTTAATAAATCTAAAGTTAAAATTTAATAGCCACTTGAAGCTAATGGCTACCATGTTGGACAGGATGGTTCTAGGCTTAGTGCTTCTTCAGACTCCAGAAGGATAAGAACCATATCTAATAAACTGTTATGTCATTGCAGTGCCCAGCACTGTGCATGACACATCTACCATTATATTCAAATTCAGCTATGTTAGTAGGCTCTTGTGATCCAGGCAAAAAGGGAGCCTAGAATATGGTAGTCACAGTCAAGAGGGACAGAAGAGGACATATTTGAGAGATCATTATTATCACTATTGTCATCATCACCATTATCATAGTAAAATTAATAGGTAATTAAGTACTTACTTATGTGCCAGGCAACTGTTTTATGTGCTTTACATAGATTAATTCATTTGATTCTTACAACAACTTTATGAGGTAGGCTTAGGTACTATTACCATCATTCCCATTTTGCAGGTAAGGGAATGAGGCACAGAAAGTTGAAGTGACTAGTAAGTTGCAGAGTCAGGATATAAGCCAAGGCAGGCTGGTTTTAGAACCCAATGTCTTAACAACTACTTTATATCATGCACTGGAGCAGAGGACAGATGTCCAGGGAGCAATATGAAAGTTTGGTTCATGGTAGGGTTGTAGTGCACGTGGGATGTCCACAGGGAGATAGCCAGTAGATGGCCATGTGGGTTTCAAGCTCAAAGAAGAGCGCAGGGTTAGAGATCAAATGTTTGAAATCATCAGCCTAAAGCTGGCAATTGAAGCCACAGGAATTCATGTCATCCCACCGGGAAAGTGTGCAGTGTTAATAGAGGTTAGGAAACACTATGCATCAACATAAAGGAGGGATTCTCTGATAATGGATTTCAGGTAGAAGGAATAGGCTCCTTTTGAAGGTGGCAGCAGATCAGAAATAAGCATAGGGAGCAAGAAGGGCAGAGAAAGGGATTGAACTAAACATCTTTCCCCCAAACCTGCTCTTCTTTAGTGGTCTCTACCTCAGTGAATGGCTCCACCATCAACATAATTGGACAAACCCAGAACCTGGGGATCATCTCTAACTCCTCCATGTCCTTCACCTCTCATATTCAATCTATTATCAAGGTCCATTGGCTCCTTTCAAAATTTATCCTGAACCTAACCTCTTCTGCCCACCTCCACCACCACTACCCTGGTCTAAGCCACCATCACACTTCACCTATATGACTGAAGTGGCCTCCTTCCTGGTCTCCCTGCTTCCATACTTACCTCCCTACAGTCAGTGCTCAACCCAGCATTCAGAGTGATCATGTTAAAAACAAAAGTCGGTTTACGTCATTCCTCTGTTCGCAACTAGCCCATGGCTCCTCCAGCACGCTCAGAACTTACAATCCCCTTAAAAATGCCTCAGCCTCTGTCCTGGGTTCCAGATTAACGTTTGACATCTCCATGTGATAAATTGCCATTTGATAATTTGACATCTCCATTTGGTTTGACATCTACATGTGGTATATTACCATTTGGTAAATTCTCCATTTACCACAGGTAAATCAAAGACAGCCAAAACAGAACATTGCCACTCCAAAGCTTGTTCCATCACAATCTTTCCCGCCAAAGAAACGGCACCACCATCCACCCAGGTAGCAAGTTAGAAATCTAAGACTTAGATTTGCCTCCTCTTTCTTATTACCCCTAACCATTCAGCTTATCAGCAAGTCCCGCTACACTCAGAATATATCCCTAACACATTCACCTCTCTCCTCATTTACTTCCCAAAAGTCCAGTTCAAGTCCCTGTCGTCTGTCAACTGGATGACTTGCCCTAACCTCCTTACAGGTCTCCTGGCTTCCACCCTTGCCCCCTACAACCCCTTCTTTACAATAAATCCAGAAGAATCTTTGTAAAACATAGATCATGCTAACCCCCTGCATGAAACTCTCCAGTGTCTGTCCATCACACGAGGACCAAAAGCCAAATGTTTTGCCACCGCCCACAAGGGCCTACATGATCTAGTCTCTGCAAATTTCTCCAACTCCTTCTCCTACTACTCACTCCTTTTCTCACCACAACTCAGCCACTCTGATCATTTTTCCGGCATTTGAACAGCTCAAACCCATCACCACCTCCTCTCCTTACTTATCACCTGATTCACTCCTTCCTCAGGCATCAACTCAGATACTCACTGGCTCTGAGAGACTCTTTTCCATATCCCAGACTAAGAAATTCCTTCTGTGTGTCACTCTCACAGCATCCCGTCATTCTCCTTCACAGTGTTAAGCCTAGGTTCAATCGTTAATTTAATTAATTGATTAATTAATTTTTGAGACAGGATCTTGCTCTGTCACCCATGCTGGAGTGCAGCGGCATGACCACAGCTCACTGCAGCCTTGACCTCCCAGGCTCAAGCGATCCTCCCACCTCAGCTTCCCAAGTGACTGGGTCTACAAGTATGCACCGCTATATCGAGTCTTTTTTTGTTTGTTTGTTTGTTTGTTTCTATGTTTTGAGACAGAGTCTTGCTCTGTTCCCCAGACTGAAGTATGGTGGTACAATCTCGACTCACCGCAATCTCCACCTTCCAGGTTCAAGCGATTTTCCTGCCTCAGCCTCCTGAGTAGCTGGGACTACAGGTGTGTGTCAACACGCCCAGCTAATTTTTGTATTTTTAGTAGTTGAGGTTTTGCCATGTTGGCCAGACTAGTTTCAAACTCCTGAATTCAAGCAATTCTCCTGCCTTGGCCTCTTAAAGTGCTAGGATTACAGGTATGAGCCACTGCATCCAGCCTGATTGTCAATTTAATTACTAGATTGTAACCTCCATGAGAATAGGGACAGTCCATCATAGAATTCTATCCCATATGCCTAACACAGTAGCTGCAATATAGTATTAATTTATTTGTTTATTCATTCATTCAAAAATATTTATCAAACACTCACTATTTGCAAGTTACTATTCTAGGAGCTTGAGGTACAAAGCAGACATAAATGACTTGCCTTCATGGAGCTTACATTCCAGTGGGACACACACTGAGTGGCAAGAATTATATTTGATTTTTATTGGATCTGTGATCTTAAGCCTGAGTATAACCGTATTACTTAGTTTATTCATTTATTCAACAAACATCTATTGAATATTTTCAATTGACCAGGTACTTTAGACATCTTTTCATTTAATCTGTGAAACAACCCTGTGAGAGAGATATCACTAGCCCCATTTCTAAGACAGAGAAACTGAGGTCAGAGAGGTTTAGCAACTTGCCTTAGGTTAAGTAGCAAGCAGTCAAGTGCATGTAGTTTGACCACACAGCTTGCCAGCTTACTCATCACACTACAACATACTGCTTTTGACAAGTCAGTTCTGGCCCTAAAAGGATACAAAGGAACTCCTGCAGGGCGCTTGACCCAGAGGGAGATCTTGAGAGAATGAAGCCATGGAGAAAGCTCCCAGCCTACACCAGGCCTGTTATAACCCCGATGTAGTCTCCATTCCTTATGGTGATAGAGTAGACCTCATAACTGGGTTTTCTTTGACAGATTGGGAAAATAGAGACACAGGGTCAGGGAAGGAGTCACCCAAAGGCACATTAGCAGTGAAGAAAGACCCTGGCGCCCTTGTATTCAGGATATCATAGAATAAGGCACTGAGAGTTAACTTTACGAAGGAGACCAGTGGTGGTAGCTACAGAACAAGTACCCAATTGTCAACCTTAAGCCTGGGTTCTTGGGTAAGGTCCTGTTTCCATGCCTTTATGTGAACCCAGGAGGTCTTTGCTATTCCAGATCATTTCTTGCCCTCACTTCCAATTCCTCCCTATTCTGAGCTAAATGTTTGAAAGACAGGAGGCAGGGGACATGGTTCTGGGGCTCAACCTCTCCCACCATAAAGGCAAATATAAGGAAAAGTCACTGGGCCTGGTGACACATGCGTGTAATTGTTGCTACTCAGGAGATTGAGGCAGGAGGATCACTTGAGCCCAGGAGTTCAAGACTCTGTCTCAATTAAAATTAAGAAATAAAAAGATATAAGGAAATGTCTTCAACACTGAAAGGGAGGCAGGGTGCAAGGGCAGGTGGAAAGGGGCATAGCCTTACCAGACTGCCCTTCCCTGAGGTGCAGAGCAAAGCTCTGTCTGTGTAGTCACCTCTGCGAAGTGATTCCAAATGCCACAGTGTGGGGCAGACAAACAAGGAAAGGGGGTGGCAGGGATTCACAATCTTTGGATATGGGCTAGGCAGAGCCTGTCAGTGGGTAGGAGACTGTGTGTGAGTTAAATGAAGACAGTTTTGCATGGAGACAGGGCAGGCCTGGGAGAGGAGGAGAAAGGGAGGAGCATGAGGCAGGGTGAGTGAAGAATCTCTGTACCCAGTTTTGTTGCTGGAACACAGCTGTGACTGTGTATTTCTAGGAGATGTGTTCATACCTGAGTGGGTGGGTGGAAGGCAGGGCTTATTTATGCAAGGCCTATGCAGGAATATGTGTATGCAAGGGGTGTGTGTGTGTGTGTGTGTGTGTGTGTATGCGAAGTGTCAGGGGAGGAAAAGTTGTGGGTGTCAGTGTCCTTGTAAAGTCAGTCTGGATGTGCATTTCGTTTTTTGTGTGGAATGCAAGAAACACAAGATATAGGTAGTGTGTATCAGGGAGATTTTATATGTGAGATATGTAAGAGGAAAAAGGGGCTAAGCATGCAGTGTGTGCTGACGGTTATAGGGGAACATTGAGGTGAGGTGTTGGCAGAGTACATGGCATGCTGTCTGTGTGGAGTAAACAAGAGCTTTGGAATGGTCTAAGTGTACCAGGCATTCTCAGTAACCTCAGCCATGTCTCTCTGAACCTCAACTTCTCTGCTGATAAAAAAAGATAAGCTCCACCCACATACAGGGTTGTATAAAAATTCAGTGAGTTAATTCATGAGAATTGTCCTGCTCACAATAGGTGCTCAAGAAATGGTTAATACCATGATTCTGGTTGTGAAGTGAAATTGCCAACACCTGAGACAGAGCTCATTAAATGTTTACCAAACTGAAGAATAAATGACTTGTTGGTTTGGTTTTGCCTGCTCAACACCAAATAGTCAATTGATAACTTAACTGGGGCTTGTATTAGCTCATTATTTTTTATTCATTTGTATTTTATTTTTTATTATATTTATAGATCCAGGGCTCTCATTATGTTGAGAGCCCTGGAGCTATAGATACAAAGTCCCTGAAGGGGTTGGTGGGGAGTAAGGAAGGGAAGAGATGGATTGAAAGCCAATCAGACAGGCCTGGGCAAAAAGCAGGGGAAGATGCCAAGAACTCTCTATGCACTCAAGGAATTGAGTCAAGAATGCAAAGGTATATAGGGTTTCCATGCCTACCCTGGGCTCTGTCATTCCAAGGCAGCTCTTGAGTTTAAGGCTCAGGCCTGCCCAGAACAAGGCAAAATTGACCTCCTAAAGAGCAGAGGAAAGGGAGGGGCAGAGACTGCTTGTACGGGAAATGCCCATTGCTGTGAACTTGATCACATATAAAGCACGTAGCTCTACAACCTAGTCTCTAGAGCTTGACCCAAGCCGGGGCTCAGCAAGTGGTCATGGAGAACAGAAGCCACATAGTCCCACAGCCATAGTATTAAGGTTAAAGAGTAGATTTCCTGGCCAGGCGCAGTGGCTCACATCTCTAATCCCGGCACTTTGGGAGGCTGAGGTGGGCAGATCACGAGGTCAGGAGATCAAGACCATCCTGGCTAACATGGTGAAACCCCGTCTCTACTAAAAATACAAAAAATTAGCCGGGCGTGGTGGCATGCACCTGTAGTCCCAGCTACTGGGGAGGCTGAGGCAGGAGAATCGCTTGAACCCGGGAGGCAGAGGTTTCAACGAGCTGAGATCGTGCCACTGCACTCCAGCCTGGGTGACAGAGCAAGACTTCGCCTAAAAAAAAAAAAAAAGTAGATTTCCTGACTCCTTATTTGTGTGTATATTGTCTGTCTCCTCTCACTAGAATGTTCTTCATTACTATTTTTCTGGTACCTAGACCTAGCATGGAGTAGGTACTTCATAAATGGTTACAATAGATTATAGCCATAAGAGTAATATTTATCACAGCCGTTATTACCATTTTTTTCTTTTTGGTATTTTTTTTTAACTGTGGCAAAATACATATCACAAAATTTTCCAACTTAACCATTTTCAAGTGTTCAATTCAGTGGCTTTAATTACATTCACAGTGTTGTGCAACCATCACCACTTATCTATTTCTGAAACTTTTTCATCATACCAAACGGAAACTCTGTAACCATTAAGCAATAACTTCCTACTCTCTGCCTCCCTCCTGTCCCTGGTAACCTCTAATCTACTTTCTGTCTCTGTGAATTTGCCTATTTTGAATATTTCATATAAGTGTCTTTATATAATATTTGTCCTTTTGTTTTTGGCTTATTTCATTAACAATGTTTTCAAGGCTCATTCACATTACAGCATATATAAGAACTTCATTCCTTTTAACAACTGAATAATATTCCACTGTATGTATATACCATATTTTATTTATCCATTGATCTGTTGATGGACATATAAGTTGTTTCCACATTTTGGCTATTGTGAATAATGTTGCAGTGAACACTGGCATACAGGTATCTGTTTGAATACCTGTTTTAAATTCTTTTGGGTGTATACCTAGGAGTGGAATTGCTGGGTCATATGGTAATTCTATGTTTAGCTTTTTGAGGAACTGCCAAACTGCTTCGCATAGCATCTGCACCATTTTGCATTCTCATCAACAGTGTATGGAACTTAGACTTTCCCCACAACTTTTCAACATTTACTTTCTATTCTTTTTTAAAGCTTTTAATACTTGTTTATTTTTAACTGTAGCAAAATATACATAACATACCACTGTACTCTAGCCTGGGTGACAGAGTGAGACTCCTCAAAAACAAATACACATAGCATAAAATTTACCATTTTAACAATTCGTAGATTTCCATAATCCAGTATATTCACATTGTTGTAAACTAACTCCTTAGAACTCTTTTTCATCTTGTAAAATTAAAACTCTATACCCATTCAACAACAACTCCTCATTTTGCCCTTCCACCAGCCCTAGGGAAACCATAATTTTTCTTTCTGTCTCAATGAATTTGACTACTTCAGGTACCTCATACAAGTTAATAGCCATATTGCTTCCTCCCTCCCTCCCTCCCTCTCCCTCCCTTCCTTCCTTCCTTCCTTTCTCTCTCACTCTACTCTCTCACTTTTCTTTTCTTTCTCCTTCCTTTTTTTCGAGAAACCATCCGGCTGGCACAATCTTGGCTCACTGCTACCTCTGCCTCCCAGGTTCAAGTGATTCCGCCTCAGCCTCCCAAGTAGCTGGGATTACAGGTGCGTGCCACCATGCCTAGCTAATTTTTGTATTTTTAGTAGAGATGGAGTTTCACCATGTTGCCCCGGCTGGTCTCAAACTTTCTGACCTCAGGTGATCCACCCACCTCAGCCTCCTAAAGTGCGGGGATTACAGGCGTGAGCCACTGTGCCTGGCCAGTATCAATATTTCTGTGACTGCTTTATTTCACTTAGCATAATGTCCTCAAGCTTCATCCATGTTGTAGCTTGTGTCAAAATTTCCTTCCCTTTTAAGGCTGAATAATATTCCATTGTATGTCTATACCACATTTAGTGTATTTCATTCAACCTTTGATGGACACTTGGGTTGCTCCTACCTTTCAGCTATTGTGAACATTGCTGCTGTGAACATGGGTGTATCAATATCTCTGTTTTCCAAAGTGCCTGTACCATTTAATATTCCCACCAACAGTTCACAGAAGCTCCAATTTCTCTATGTCCTCACCAATACTTCACTCTTTTTGGGTTATAGCCATCCTAACGGTTGTGAAGTGGTAGCTCATTGTGGTTTTGTTTTGCATTTTCCTAATGACCAAAAATGTTGAGCATATTTTTATTTGCTTATTTGATATGTTATATCTTCTTTGAAGAAATGTCTATTCAAGTACTTCGTCCGTTTTTAAAATTGGCTTGTGCTATGGTTTGAATGTATCCCTCCAAAAGTGTGTTGGAACTTACTCCCCAATGCAACAATTGGGAGGTGGGAGGTGGGGCCCAATGATAGGTGATTAGGTTATGAAGTGTATTAACACAGGAGTGGGTTTGTTATTGTGGGAAAAGATTCATTATAAAAGAGCAAGTTTGGTCCCCTTTTCTGTCTCTCACCCTTTCTTGCCCTCTAGCCTTTCACTATGTGATGACACAGCAAGATAGCCCTCACTAGATGCTAGTTTCTTAATCTTGGACTTCGCAGCCTCCACAAGTGTACGCCAATACATTTCTGTTCTTCATAAATTACCTACACTCAGGTATTCCGTTATAGCAGCACAAAATGGACTCAGGTTGTTCATCTTTTTGTTGCTGAGCTGTAGCAATTCTTTGTATATTTTGGATACTAACTCCTTATCACGTAAAATTTGAAACTATTTCCTCCCATTTTGTAGCTTGTCTTTTCTGTTTCTTCATAATGGCTTTTTGTTTGTTTGCTTTAGTTTGTTTTTGTGAAGCAGGGTCTTGCTCTGTCGCCCAGGCTGGAGTGCAGTGTTACGATCTTAGCTCACTGAAACCTCCTCCTCCTGGGTTCAAGTGATCCTCCTGCCTCAGCTTCTCAAGTAGCTGGGACTACAGACACATGGCCCCACACCTGGCTAATTGTATTTTTAGTAGAGATGGGGTTTCACCATGTTAGCCAGACTGGTCTCAAGTGATCCACCCGCCTCAGCCTCCCAAAGTGCTAGGATTACAGGTTTGAGCCACTGCACCCGAACCATAATGTTTTCTGATACATAAAAGTTTTAAATTTTCATGAAATCCAATTTACGTGGGTTTTTTTTGTTGTTGTTGTTGTTGTTACTTTTTGTGTCCTTTCCAAGGATCCATTGTCAAATACTAGATTATGAAGATTTTCACTTAGGTTTTTTTTTTTTTTTTTTTTTTGAGAGTTTTACAGTTTTAGCTCTTATATTTAGGTTGATACTTTTTTGTTTTTGCTATTGTTTTTGAGACGGAGCCTCCCTCTGTCACCCAGGCTGGAGTGTAATGGCATGATCTCGGTTCACTGCAACCTCCACCTCCCAGGTTCGAGCCATTCTCCTGCCTCAGCCTCCCAAGCAGCTGGGAATACAGGCGCATGCCACCACACCTGGCTAATTTTTTGTAATTTCCATAGAGACGAGGTTTCACTGTGTTAGCCAGGATGGTCTCAATCTCCTGACTTCGTGACCCGCCCACCTCCGCCTCCCAAAGTGCTGGGATTACAGGTGTGAGCCTCCGTGACCCGCCCAGGTTGATATTTTTAAAAATTTTAGTAACTTGTGCAAACAAGTTTGATACATTTTGACTTGATTTTTGTACATGGTGTCAGATAAGGGTCCAACTTTATTCTTTTCATATAGAAGTTCAATTTTCCTGGCACCATATGTTGAAAAGACTATTCTTTCCCCCAGTGAATAGTTTTAACACCCTTATCAAAAATCAGTTAGCCACAGATGGCTGCATTCATTTCTGGCCTTTCAATTTTATTTTATTCATCTATATGTCTGTACTTATGCCAGTACCACACTGTTTTGATTTTTGTACCTTTATAGTAATTTTAGAAATTAAGAAAAATGACCTCCAACTTTCTTCATCTTTTTCAAGATTGTGTTAGCTATTCAGGGCCCCTTGTAGTTTCATATAAATTTGAAGACTAAATAAAATTTGAGGATTAGCCTTCCCATTTCTGTAAGAAAATACCTGTTGGAATTTGATATGGATTGCATTAAATCTGTAGATCATTTGAGATAGTACTGTGTTTTAAAAAATATTAAGCCTTCATATCAATTAACATGGAATGCTTTCTGTGTATTTAGGTTTTCTTAAACTTATTTCAGCAAGGTTTCCTAGTTTCAGTGTACAAGTTTTTCAACTCCTTGATTAAATTTATTTTTAGGTATTTTATTCTTTTAGATGCCATTTTAATGGAATTTCTTTCCTAATCACCTTCCTGGATTCTGTTGAATAGAAATACAAGTGATTTTGTGTATTGACATTGTACCCCACAATTTGGCTGAATTTGATTATTAGCTCCAATAGTTTTTTTTGTGGATTCTTTGGGATTTTTAAATATATGGGATCATGTCATCTGTGAATAGAGGTAGTTTTATTTCTTCTTTCTTTTTTTTTTTTTTTTGTGAGATGGAGTCTCACTCTGTTGCCCAGGCTGGAGTGCAGTGGCTCCATCTCAACTCACTGCAACCTCTGCCTCCTGGGTTCAAGCAATTTTCCTGCCTCAGCCTCCCGAGCAGCTGGGATTATAGGCACCTGCCACCACACCTGGCCAATTTTTGTATTTTTTTTTTTTAGTAGAGATGGGGTTTCGCCATGTTGATCAGGCTGGTCTTAAACTGCTAGCTTCAAGTGATTCACCTGCCTCAGCCTCCCAAAGTGCTGGGAGTACAGGCATGAGTCACTGCACCCGGCCTTATTTCTTCTTTACAATTTTGATATTTTAATTTCTTTTTCTTGTCTTATTGCTCTAGCCAGAACTTCTAGTACAATTTTGAATAGCAGTGATGAAGCTAGGCATCTTTGTCTTTTTTTTTTTTTTTTTTTTTTGAGATGGAGTTTCACTTTGTCGCCCACGCTGGAGTGCAGTGGCATGATTTCTGCTCACTGAAACCTCTGCCTCCTGGATTCAAGTGATTATCTTGCCTCAGCTTCCTGAGTGGCTGGGACAACAGGTGCACACCCCCACATGCAGCTAATTTTTGTATTTTTAGTAGAGACAGGGTTTTGCTATGTTGGCCAGGCTGGTCTCAAACTCCTGACCTCAAGTGATCCACTAGCCTCGGCCTCCCAAAGTGCTGGGATTATAGGCATGAGCCACCGCTCCCAGTCAGCATCTTTGTCTTGTTCTTGTTCTTGATGTTAAAGGGGAAAAGTTTTCCGTTTTTCTCAATTGAGTATGTTAGCTGTGAGTTTTTCCATAAATGTTCTTTTTAATGTTGATAAAGTTTCCTTTTATTCCTAGTTTTCTCAGTGTTTTTATCATCAAAAGGTATAGATTTTGTGAAATGCTTTTCCAATCTCAATTGAGAAGACCACGGGGGTTTTTCCTCTTCCTTCTTATTAATGTAATGGATTACATTGATTGGCTTTTCTTAAGTTGAATGTTCTTTCAATTCATGCAATAAATCCTACATGATTATGATGTATAATCCTCTTAATATGCTACTAGATTTTTTGTTAGTATTTAGTTGAGGACCTTTGCCTCTAAATTCATAAGGGAGGCCAGTCTGTATTTTGTTTTTAACATTGTATGCTTCATGTGGCTTTAGTATTAGGTTAATTCTGGCCTCAAAGAATGAGTTAGAAAGTATTGCCCCTTCTTCTATTTTTTGAAAGAGTTTCATAAGGGATGTTAGCCTGTAATTTCTTTCTTTTCTTTTCTTTTTCTTTCTTTTTTTTTTTTTTTGACATTGTATGTCTTCATCTGGCTTTAGTATCAGGTTAATTCTGGCCTCAAATAATGAGTTAGAAAGTATTCCCCCTTCTTCTATTGTTTGAAAGAGTTTGAAAATAATTGGCATTAATTCTTCTTTAAATATTTGGTAGAATTTGGCCAGGCACAGTAGCTCAAGCCTGTAATCCCAGCACTTTGGGAGGCCAAGGCGGGGGGATCACCTGAGGTCAGGAGTTCAAGACCAGCCTGGCCAACGTGGTGAAACCCTGTCTCTACTAAAAATACAAAAATTACCTGGGGCGTGGTAGCAGGCGCCTATAATCCCAGCTACTTGGGAGGCTGAGCAGGAGAATCACTTGAACCCATAAGGCGGAGGTTGCAGTGAGCTGAAATCGTGCCATTGCACTCCAACCAGGGCGACAAGAGAGAAACTCTGTCTCAAAAAAAAAAAAAAAAAAAAAAAAATGGTTGGAATTTATAAGTGAAATCATCTGGCTCTGGTCTTTCCTTTGTTGGGAGTTTTTTCACCACTGATGCAATCTTTACTTGTTATAGGTAGCTTAAGATTTTCTATTTCTTCTTGAGCTGCTTTAGGGAATTTTTGTGTTTCTAGGAATTTGTCCACTTAATCTAATTTATTCATGAACAATTGTTTATAGTATTCTTCTGTAATAATTTTTACTTTGCAAGGCTGGTAGAAATATCTCCACTTTCATTTATTATTTTACTTACTTTTTTTTGGTTGTTGTTGTTGCCTAGGCTAGAGTGCAGTGTTGTGATCTTGGCTCACTGCAACCTCTGCCTCCCGGGTTCAAGTGATTCTCCTACCTCAGCCTTCTGAGTAGCTGGGATTACAGGCATGCGCTACCACACCCGGCTAATTTTGTATTTTTAGTAGAGATGGGGTTTCTCCATGTGGGTCAGGCTGGTCTCGAACTCCCAACCTCAGGTGATCCACCTGCCTCGGCCTCCCAAAGTGCTGGAATGACAAGCGTGAGCCACCATGCCTGGCTTATTTTACTTACTTACATGCATATTCCCTCTTTCTTTTTTTGTCATTCTGGGCAAAAGTTTGTCAATTTTGTTGATTTTTAAAAATGAACGAACTTCGGGTTTTATTGATTCTCTCTACTGTTTTCTATTCTCCACTTTGTTTATCTCAACTCTAATATTTATTATTTCCTCCCTTTTGCTAGTTTTGTGTTTAATGTGGTTTTTTTTTTTTTTTTTCCATCAATGGGTAAAGTGAAGTTGTTGACTTGAGCTCTCTCTTTTTATTTTTTAATGTAAGCATTTAGAACTATAAATTTCCAGTCCCAGCTACTCAGGAGACTGAGGCACAAGAATTGCTTGAACCAGGGAGGTGGATGTTGCAGTGAGCCAAGATCGCACCACTGCACTCCAGCCTGGGCGACAGAGGGAGATCCTGTCAAAAAAGAAAAGAAAGAAAGAAAAAGAAAGAAAGAAAGGAAAGAAGGAAAGAAGGAAAGAAGGAAAGAA